>NC_133121.1:152963811-153094398 GCF_033568475.1 Henckelia pumila
TTGTTGTACATGATGACTTAAAACTTTTGATGAAGAGAAAAGATGAAGGGTAGAGATTGTCCCACTGGGCATGCCAAAATTCGTAGCGCAAAATTCTTTATTTCTTAAAGTTAAGAAATAGAAAATGGAAACAAAGTGAATTTGAGAAATTAAATAAAGATTAGTGGATGCAATCTCTAAATAATCCATTGATTTTCCTCTTTAATGACAATTTCTTGATGGATTTGAATTTCTTGAGTATTTGATCTTCTTGAAAGATGATTTGATGTCTTGAGATTTGATTTGATGTCTTGATAAAGTCAATTCGATGGGTTAACACCTTGATATCGAATTAAACTTCAAAATTTGGGAAGAATACGATGAACTCCTTGAATCGCGCCTTGAAATTTGTTATGTTGAATTTGATGAAAAACACGATCTTCTTGAATTCTATTTATTTGATGAAGAACACAATTTTCTTGAATTTGATGAAGAACACTAACTTCTTGAATTTGATGAAGAACACGGTCTTCTTGAATTTGATAAAGAACACTATCTTCTTGAATTTGAATGAATTTAAATATATTTGAAGAAGAACGCAATTAATCCCTTCAATCATGCCTTGATCTTCTCGAATTTCATGATTTTGAAGAAGAACGCCTTGAATTGCGCCTTGAACTTCTTGAATATGACTTGAGAGAAAAACTCTTGAATTCTTCTACTCCTTTGCTTCAATCTTCTGTGTTGTGTCTTTTGTTGGTCATCTGCCCCCTATTTAAAGCTGAAGGATGCAGATTCCTACCATTTTGATTTGACGAGGTGTCGCAATTTGACTGGCTCCTCATGATTCATTTGGTGATTATCTTCCATTAATCACAAGATTTGATTTTAAATACTAAACATATTAGTATTTTCTTCCATTTGATGCAAGATTTGATTCTAAATACTAAAAATATTAGTATTATCTTCTAATTTGTGCAAGATGAAATCTTGATTTGATCACAAAATATATTAAAATATCAATTAATTAAATATTTATTTTTTGTAGGAATTTAATTTTCCAATAAATAGTCAATTATATTTAATATCATTTTGCACTTTCCATAATATTAGGTTCAATAAATTTAAGTGTCTACAATAATATTTATTATTTTTTTATATTATTGTCTTAAATATTTTGAGAACTTTATCATTCTATTTATCATTAAAAAACCGCAAACCGACCGCAACCGCTTAAAACCGCTCAAAACCGCAAAACCAATTTTATATGTAAAACCGTAATTTAAAAAATAAAGTATAATAGAACCACAAGGGGTGATTCAGTTTAAATTTTTTTTAAAAAAACCGCAAAACCGCACCGTGATCACCCCTACCCAGCAGAGTTCCAAGGAAGGCCACAGCTGGTATAGCCACGACCTCAAGGGTCGCGACCAGCAGCTGACACCACTCCTAAGGTTGACAATCGAGTAGCATTTCCCAAGTGTGGGAAGATTCATATGGGCCAGTGCATGATGGAGTTGAATGTATGCTATTTTTGCAAGAAGCCAGGACACTATGCTAAGGATTGTCCGCAGTCT
The DNA here is from genome assembly GCF_033568475.1 of Henckelia pumila. NCBI lineage: Eukaryota > Viridiplantae > Streptophyta > Magnoliopsida > Lamiales > Gesneriaceae > Henckelia > Henckelia pumila. The sequence continues at coordinate 152,965,368 of NC_133121.1, forward strand.
CAGGAACAAGTCAGATGGAGGGTCTTTGCTATGACGCAAGAGCAAGTAGATCTGGATACTGCCATTATCAAAGGTATGATTCTTATTGATGTTTTACCTGCTCATGCTTTGATTGATTTTGTAGCTATCCAGTCCTTTATATCTGTGGATTTTGTTGTGAAGTTAGGGGTTACACCTGATAGAATGTTTATGGGATATAGTGTTTCCTTACCTTCTGGTGAAGTGTTGCAGAGTAGTAGCATTGTTAGGAATTGTAAGATTCGGATGCAGGATCATGTGGTATATGATGATTTTATTGTTTTGGGCATGGTTGAGTTTGATGTTATCTTTGGGATCGACTGGTTGTGCTAGCATGAAGCTGCTATAAACTATAAATAACGCACCGTCACCTTGAAACCATTTAATGCTGATTCGTTTGTCTTTTATGTTGTGTCGAGATCGAACTTGCCTTATGTTATCTTTGATTGTAAGGCGCAACATCTGATGAGTAAGGGTTGTGAAGGTTTTATAGCAAACATCACAGCGAATTCAGAATTGCCACGACCAAAGTTGAATGAAGTGGAAGTGGCACGAGACTTTCCATAGGTGTTTCCAGATGATATTGTCGGCTTACCTCCAGCTAGGGGGTGGAATTTGGGATCGAGCTTGTACCAGTTGCCATAAATTTCTAAGGCACCATACAGATTAGCACCTTCTGAGATGAAGGAGTTGAAGGATCATTTACGAGAGTTACTCGATAAGTGCTTCATCAGGCCGAGTGTGTCTCCATGGGGCTCACCAGTACTGTTTGTCCGCAAGAAAGATGAGACTATGAGGTTGTGTATAGATTACCGAGAGCTGAACCGGGTTACAGTAAAGAACAAATATCCACTGCCAAGAATAGAAGATTTATTCGATCAGTTGCAAGGAGCAGTAGTATTTTCAAAGATCGATTTGAGGTTAGATTGTCACCAACTGAAGGTGAAAGATGAGGATGTTAAAAAAACGGCTTTCAGGACTCGTTATGGCCACTATGAGGTTCTTGTAATAGTGTTTGGATTGACTAATGCTCCAACATCCTTTATGGAATTGAACCGAGTTTTTCAGCCTTTCTAAATAAATTTTTCATTGTCTTTATTAATGACATATTGTTCTACTCTTGTAGCCTAGAAGAGCATCAGCAACACTTGGCTACATTTCTATAGATTTTGAAAGAGAAGCACTTGTATGCAAAATTCAGCAAAAATCTGATTTTGGTTGGAACAAATTGCATTTTTGGATCACATAGTTTCAAAGAGAGGAATTGAATTCAACCCAGCTAAAGTAGAGACGATTCGTAACTGGGTTGTTCCGAAGAACACCACTGAAATTCGGAGTTTCTTAGGATTGGTAGGCTACTACCGGAGATTCATACAAAAATTTTCACGAATCTCCTTACCGATGACTTCACTGACTAAAAAGGGTGTGAAATTTGAGTGGAGTGATGATTGTGAGAAGAGCTTCAATGAACTTAAATAAAGTATAATGTCGGCTCCAGTGTTGGCGATTCCAGAGGGAACCAGACGGTTTGTGGTGTATACAGATGCATCCAAAAATGGTTTGGGATTTGTTTTGATGCAAGATGAAAAAGTTATTGCCTATGCATCACGACAGTTAAAGGTGCATGAGCGAAACTATCTGACTCATGACCTTGAGTTGGCAATAGTTGTGTTTGCCTGGAAGCTTTGGAGACATTATCTCTATGGAGAACGTTGTCAGATTTTCACTGACCACAAGAGCCTAAAATATTTCTTCACACAGAAGGAATTGAACATGAGGCAGAGGCGATGGTTGGAGTTAGTGAACGACTACGACTGTGATATTAGCTACCATCCAGTTAAGGACAATTTAGTGGCAGATGCTCTGAGTCGCAAGTCGAGACATTATCACGGTTGACCAACCAACAACAGTTGATTTCATAATTTCAGCGACTGAATTTGGAAGTGATTCGGCCGAATGAGGGTTCTAATTTTATGTCTTTGACAATGGTACCAAAACTTCTTGATCGAATTTGACTAGGCCTAGACCTGACCAAGGGTCGGGTGAAACCCGAACCCAACCCGGAACTGGCCCGTGGTTAACGGTCCAGTTAACTCAGATTTGTGACGGGACTGCCACGGTTTTTCATTTTGAAAACTGTCGACCTGGAGGGTTGAACCGACGGGTATACCCGAGTCGGCCTTTTTAAATAATAATTATTTTTTTGAAATTTTAAATAATATATATTTAATACTCACACATGTTTGATTTGAACCAAAGACCAAATGGTTTTCGGGCCTCACTCTTGCCACTAGGCCAAGAGATCATTGGCTAATAGAATGTGATTGAATATAATTAAATGTAATAAATTTTTTTATTCAAGATGTTTAAAGTTGAAATGTAATAGATTTTTTATTGAGATAGATAGAGTTTTAATATAAGATGTTGAAAGTTGAAATATAATATTATTTTTTATCGAATAAATGTAATAAATTTTTTATTGAGATAAATATAATTTTTAATATAAGATTTGAAAAGTTGAAATGTAATATATTTTTTATTTAATAAATAAAATATATTTTTTTATTGAGATAGATAAAGTTTTTAATATAAAATATTGAAAGTTGAAATGTCATATATTTTTTATTGAATAAATGTATTATTATAAGATGTTAAAAGTTGAAATGTAATATATTTTTATTGAATAAATGCAATAATTTTTTTTATTGAGATAATGAAATATTTGATAGAGTTTTTAAAAGTTCAATTGTACAAGTTTTTTTTAAAAAAAATAATTTTTTTTAACTAAAACAAGGGTTGACCTGGACCCAGAACCAGCGGTTAACCGGACGCGGACGCGGACCCAGACCAGAACCTCTGGTTTCGAAACCCGGACCGTAACTGGCCACGGGCGGGTTAAGGGTCGGCCTTTTTCCGACCCAGACCCGGACCGTGGCCAAGTCTAACTAGGCCAAACTTGTTATCAACAGTTAGTGGAATGGAAGCATAGAGATGAAGCCAAGGGCCACACCCTGTACACGACCAAGGATGGGATCGTGCAGTACAAAGGCCGCACTTGGGTGCCATCAATCGAATCACTGAGATTTGATGTTATGACTGAGGCACATACTATTCCGTATTTCGTGCACCCCGGGAGTACGAAGATGCATAAGGACTTACAGTTGTTTTATTGGTGGCCGAGATAGAAGAAAGGCATTGTTAAATTTGTGAACATGTGTCTTATGTGTCAGCAAGTGAAGGCTGAACATCAGAGACCAGCCAGGTTGTTGAGACCACTTCCTATCCCCATGTGGAAGTGGAAAGATGTCACCATGGATTTTGTGGTAGGATTACCGAATATGCCACAATGATCTAACGCTATTTGGATGATCGTCAATAGATTGACGAAGTCAGCACACTTCTTAGCAGTGAGAACGACATTCACGATGATAAAGAATGCTGAGATTTATATTTTTGAAATTGTCCGACTACATGGAGTTCCAGCCCAAATAGTTTCAGACAGAGATCATAAGTTTACCTTGGGGTTTTGGGAAAGTTTGCATCATGGGTTAGGTAAGAAACTTGCTTTTAGTATCACTTTTCACCCACAGATCGATTGTCAATCAGAGAAAGTAATTCATGTTCTGAAATATTTGCTCCGAGCTTGTGTGATTGATTTCCTAGGCAATGGGGAGTCAAAACTGTCATTAGTGGAGTTCACGTACAACAATAGTTATCAAGCTACTATTGGAATGGCTCCTTATGAGGCCTTGTATGGAAGTAAGTGTAGGACCCCATTTCATTTGGATGAGGTCGGAGAACAAGCAGTATCGGGGCCACAGATAGTGGCTCAAATAGTGAGCCTAGTGGCCAAGATCAGAGATAGAATGTAGACGGCTCAAAGTCTTCAAAAAAGATATGCCAACCTACGGCGTAGAGACTTGAAGTTTTTAGTGGGAGATCATGTTTTCATCAAGGTTTCGCCTATGAAAGGAGTAATGAGATTTGGGAAAAAAGTAAAGCTGAGTCCGAGGTATATAAGACCCTTCGAAATCCTAGATAGAGTAGGAACTCGAGCATATTGAGTTGCCTTACCTCCAAATCTGTCTGGATTCCACAATGTGTTTCACATCTCCATGCTCAAAAAGTATATTGTGAATTCTTCTCATGTTATTAGTTATGAATATGTCCAGTGGACGCCGAACTTGTCCTACGAGGAGATACCTGTTCAAATCTTAGACAGACAAGTTCATAAGATGAGGAATAGAGAACTTAAGATGGTCAAAGTGTTGTGGTGGAACCAGTTGGTGGAGGAAGCTACTTGGGAAACTGAGGCAGAGATGTGCAATCGTAATCTGGAGTTATTTGGTAAGTCGAATTTTGAGGACGAAATTCTTTTAAGGAGGGAAGAGTTGTAAGGTCAAAAAATTCATAAAATTTACTCACGAGGAAAATTTTTAGTAGCATTAAAAATTATATATATATGTTTAATTGTCTAGAATATGAAATTTTAATGTTTTCATGTTAGTTTTAATGTTTTTCCAAACATGGATTAATTTCGGAAACCAGAGTAGAGATTAGCCTACGAACGAAGAGTAAGCAAATTTTAAGTATGTGTTGGTTGTGCAGATTTTTCATTCAAAATGTTGTGTAACTTTTATTTAAAAAATTAGAGTGGAAAAAATTTAAAGAGTATTTTTTAAAATTATCGTGACAGCTTTCGGCCCATCAGTTACACCTTAAACTTTATGTCAAAATTTATTTCTCTCTTCTCCTTCTCCTTCTCCTTATCCTTCTCCTCATGCTACCTCACCTTCTCCCCACCCTTGTTGAAATATGCCTCCACCTCTAGCAAGGAAAATCTCATTTGTCGTCCATTCGTAGGGCTAACTCGCATCCGAGGTTAAGGATTTCTCCATACCGGCAATCAAAGGAAAGTTTTTAATATTTTGAAACCACCATTCAAGGATATAGATATTTTGATAGGAAAAATTTTCATAATGTTGGGTACGTATTTTTTATTTCATGAATTTCGAAGAGTTTTGAAGAGCATGATGTATGATTGTATGCATTCATGAAATGTAGGTTGTTCTTGACGAGTTCTTGATTATGCTTTGAGAGTATGCATCTTTTTAAGGGTTTCAAAGAATCCAAATCTGATTTTTGGTTGATGATTGTGGTTTTTGATGTGTGTTTGGGCTCAAACTTGAGAGATGATTGTTTAAAAAAAGGAATATATTGAAGTATTTTTCAAGGTTTTTCATTGTTGGATGTCGATTGGAATGCAGTCGGAAGATTTCGGGGAGGGAAAAATCAAATTTTGAAAAAAATGAAAAGCCCGAATCTCTGGGCAACCCATGCGGGAAGGCACACGAGCATACCCCCCCCCCCCCCCCACCGCGTGGGAAGCATTTTACATACCCATGCTAGGAGGCACGCGAGCGTGCCACCCGCGTGGGTTAGGCAATAATTTTTATATATATTTTAAAATTCAAGTCCTAAATTCATTTTTATGATCTTTTACTGTATTTTAAGTATTTTGAAGAATTTTTATGAAAAAAGTTTTAGGTTTTTACGTCTAAAACCGAAAGAACGACCCACGTGAATCGGATTAGCTATGTATTGCATTATATGCTATACTTTTCCTCATGAAAGATATGTTCATTATGAAAGCATGAAGTTTGATGAATGTGATGTTAATGTACTCACTTTTCTTTCAAATAGCACGCATGATTTCAAGCATGAAATATTTTAAATACACGAAATGTTTATGAAACGTGATGAGAAAGTATTGTGATGTTTATGATGAGAAAGCATGATGAAGTTTACAAAGTTATGATGATGAATGATGTTATGAATGCATGTAATATTTTGATGTCTTGTGTGGACTTGTGGTGGCAAATACGGGATTGGTGCCAAGGAATTAGCTCCGAGGAGAGCCTTTCCAAAAGAATGAATGTTTGAGCGACACAAGGCCGAGACGGTATGCATATTGGCACAAGGATGGTATAAGTTGTACCAATTATATGATTTTTGTACAACGACCGTGATCACGAGACCCAAGAGCTCTAATGGTTGCCACATTTACACATTTTACATCACCCCAAAATGAAGCAGTTGAATTTAGTTGTTATGCGTGATTGTTCAAGCATGTTTTAAGAGTTTTATTATGTACAATTAAATTTCCAATGTATTCTTGTTGAGTCTTTCAACTCATTATACTAGAATGGTGCAAGTGAGGAAGATGCAGTTCATTAGTTTGAGGTGGAAAAAGACACGGAGTGACCGAGGAAGCGAAGGGTCGCATACAAAGACCGTGGAGAACCGTGTCTAGAAGAGTTTTTTTTAAAGTACAATTTTTTAGTATTTTGGTTTTGAAATAAGTTTTTATGCAGTACAAGTTTTCTTTAGTTAATACGTAAATGGTTTTGAAAGCATAATTTTTTGTGATTTTTTTCTAGTTAAAACAAAATTTTCTTTTCCAAACTTTTTAATTATTTAAGAGCATGTAAGTTGCTGACGTCGTGAGGGACGTCACAGAAAACTTCCAAATTTACTTAAATAAAATAAAAAATATCAAAAATCAACAAGAATCGAATCTAAGATCAAAATATCTCAAATTTTCAATGTTTAATTGGAATTAGAATCTGTTAAGCTTTTTTAAAAAATCAAACGTAGGGTGCCATTATTGAATGTTAAAAAAATATAAATTATATGTATTTATATTGAAATATATTCATTTTTCATTTCATGGATTAGACCTAGCCAAGGGCCGGGTCAAACCCGAACCCGGACCGAAACTGGCTCGTGGTCAACTGGCCGGTTAATCGGGTGAACGAGTTTGACCCAGAACTGTGATCAGACCGATCATTGGCCATTCCGATTACGGTTTTTTCTTTTAAAAATCTGTCGAACCGGTTTTTTACTCCAACGACCACGATCAATTGATCAAGTGGTCGTTGGAGATCAACGGTCATGATGAAGTGATCGTTGATGACTCGCCAGGTCGACCCGGGTTGTAATACCTGGAAAATCCATATAACCACTCACGAGTGTTAAAAAAAATTTTAAATGAATTTTATGTTATTTTATTTTATTTATTTATGATTTAAAGGTTATTTTTAATTAAATACCTTTATGTGATATTTCAATTATTTAAAACTTTTGTTTAAAAGATTTAGTGTTATGTATATTACATGAGATTTTATATTTCAAAGTTGAGTTTTTAGGTGTTACAAATATATGTTTAAAAGTTGTGTAAAATAATTTAATGTTTTATAAATTGTCTGATGTTTAATGGTTGCAAGTTAGTTTTAATGTGTTTCATGTATGGATTTAAACCAGGTGACAAAGGAATCGAGACTAGTCTACGAACGGGGTTTAAGAATTTTAAAGAGGTAAATGGCCATTATGCAGTTCTGATTTAAAAGTGATTAATGTTATTTAAGTTTTAAGTTAAAAGTGTTTTTGGTTCCAATTATTTAAAGTTGAGCTTTGTAGCCAAGTTTTAATATATTTGAGGGAGAAAGTTAAAAGTTAGAATTTTTATTTAATGGGCCGGTCCAGCCCATAAGTTTATAAAAACTGGAGTTGGCGTAAAGTGAGGGAGAAAACTCTCTCCCCCTAGCCGTCAACCTCTGTTCCCCTCTCCCCAAATCTTCAAAAGTTGCATCTATGGAAAAAGATCGTTCGACGATCCGTTCGTGGCAAGGCTAGATCGAGTTTCTGAGGTACCGATTACTTCCTACCAAGAAGAAAGACAAGTTTTAAATGCTTTTGAAACTATCAATCATGAATATAAGTATTTTGGTATGAAAAGATGTATTTTGATGTGTAAGTTATGTATATTTCATTGATTCTATGAGTTTTTGATGAGCATGATGTGGAACTGTAAAACGTGATCGTTCTACATGTTTATGGGAAATATTTTGATGAAAAAATGATTCAAAGATATTTAAATCTCAGATTTTTGTTGTGAGTATGATGTACGTGTTTTTAGTTTAAAGTTTTAAAGTTGTGGTGTTCTTGATCGAATATTTTCAAGTTTTGAAGCTTTTTCATGTGAGAGATCAAAGTTTCAATGAATGGATATTTTGTGTAAAGATGTTAGAATATGAGTATTTTTGGTGTGTGTTTGATGTACGCAAGGTTTTAATCAAATCCTTTGAAGTTGGTTGTTTTCGGGCAAATCCTTTTCGAGTATTTGAAGCTTTTTCATGTCCAAGATCATTATTTATCAATTGTTAAATGTTGTCATGCGAAAGAGAGTCAAAAAAGACCAAAAAATACCAAGTATGTCGCATGGAGCTCCTGCGCGTCTCTTCCTGGTCTTCCAGGCAGCGGGCCACGCGCTCGAGCGGCCAATTTTGGGCGCCCGAGCGCATGGTGCGCGCTAGGGCGGGCATGAGCGCGCACTGTTCTGTCCCAACTTTTTCAAGCTGCTTGTCTTAAGTCCAAAATTCATGTTTATGATCTTTTAAGGTATTTTAAGTATTTTTAAGAGTTCCTATGCAAAAATTTTCGAGTTTAAATGTCAAGAACGAAAAGAACGACTCACGTGGATCAGTTTAGTTATGTAATGCATTATATGCTAGTATGTTCTCACGAAAGTTATGTTCATTATAAAAGCATGAAATTTTATGAATGTAAAGATGACGTACTCATTTTTATTTAATTAGCACACATTATTTTCAAGCATGAAAATATTTTAAGAGCATGACATGATAAGTTTCAAGTTATTTTCAAAGTTCATGATGACATGATGATTTTAAGATATTTTTAAGTATGTTTCATGAACGGTAATAAGTTTTATGATGAAAATGTTTATGATGTGTATGATGAAGTTATGAGAAAGTATATGAAGAAAATTCTTATGATGATGATGTTTATGATGAAAAATTATGACGAAGTTATGATGTATTGATGCATAAAAATATTTTGATGTTTATGTGACTTTGTGGTGGCAATACGAGATGAAAATCACGAGAATGAGAGGATTGGCACCCTGGGATGAGCTCCGGAGATGACCTTTCCAAATACATGCTCACAAGAATGAGAGGACGGTCACCTTGAGATGAGCTCCGGGGATGACCTTTTCAAATATGTACTCACGAGAATGTGGAAATGACACCCTGGGATGAGCTCCGGGGTTGACCTTTCCAAATAACGTGCTCATAACGACGGTTTCCACAAATGCATATATCTCATCACCCTTAAATGACAAGTTTTTACGATATGTTTATGTTATGTCATTGCATTAAGTTTTATGTTTCATATACGATATATGTATGTATATTTTTGTTGAGTCTTTAGACTCACTATTCTTGATTGGTGCAGTTATATTTGAGATGTAATGAATTAAAATCTTTGGTGGAAAGATTGAAGAGTCCAAGTGGCGAAGGCATTGCATGGCACGACTGTTTTGAAGCTTTGAAATTTTAAAGCGAGGAGAATTTGCATATATTTATTGTTCTTTTGCTACTCACTAGTTTGATTCACGACCTTTAAAAGTCAATGTAGAAAGTTTAGATTTAAGTATTTTCAATTACGGTCTCGCGACGATGATTTTTAATGATTTAAAGCTTTTTTTTATCCTTTATGTTGTTTATTTATTAAGATAATTTATGTTTGGTTTCACGAATGTTTTAAAAATTATTTTTCCACACTAAGTTTATTTTATTGACAGCCTTTTTAAGATTTTAAATTTTTTGTTCAGGTTTTCTTTGTTAGTAGTAGATTTTGGTGTGCCCGTATAAGAGCCGGTCATTATCTGTAAGGTTGCATCCTTGTTTCAAATATTTAATACACGTTAGAGTCATTTATATTTTTAATTGTTATTTACATAGATTTTAGTTTATATCGATTTGTTGAACCTGCAAACGCGATGCATGCCCTTTACTTTCATATTTGAAAATTTTCCCCACACTTTTTGATCGAGCAAATACTACCACAGAAAATCTACTCAAATATATATTAATTAAGCTCGAATATATCGCAATTGCATGGCTCAAGTAATAATATAGTGTACAAAGTACGAGTATCGATCCACAGAGATTGATTTGACAAAATTACTCAAGTATTAATCTTTAGTTAATTAAGATGAGATGAGAATAAATTAATGAACTAAACTAAAATGATGAAACAAAAGCAAAAAAAAATTAAATTAAGTTCAAAAAATAAATAAGCGGTTGTTAGGATCTCGGTTCACCAACCCTTAATCTTCTCTAATGATTGAATTTCAATTTTCAAGTCATGCTTTTGACGGAATTCCCTAATCTATCAATATACTCTGTCGAGCTATATTAATATAATTAACAATGTGCAATAACCAAGTGTCCTTGTGTTATTTAACAATTTCAATTGCATTAGCGAATCATGGAATCCTCTAGCTTTAGACCTATTGGACTATGACTATCAACATGTATCCAACCTCATATGTCTATTCAAGTTTTAGATCCATGAATTATATTATTCTATCATATTATAAAACTCTTTTCGATAGGTATCAATTATAACATATAAAATTAATTCGAAGTTGATCAATCTCCAAAGATTCAATAAACACAATAATAAAATCAAGAATACATAAAAACAAAATTCAATCTTCAAAAAAAAATTTCAAAACATAGTCTTAAGGGCAGGATCCCCTAAATCCCAACAAATAAAAAAGAGAAAAGAGAAAACTAGTGTTTGTGGTTGTTGTTCTTTCTTGAGCTCTTCACGCGGCGTCCCTCTTCTCACGTTCCTTTCTCTCTTGATGGCCACCTCCCTTTATCCTCCTCTCTTCCATCTCCTCCCCCCTTGGATTTCTTTTCTATCCTTTTTATATGTTCTTGAAAGCCCATCAAATAAAACTCAAAAATCAAGACTTTTAAAATATTGAAATCTTTTTTCTGCGCATAGCTCCTAGGCTCCGAAAACTGGAGCCTAAGCGCCCTTTTTATCTTCCTGGTGCATGGGTGCGCCCAGAAGCAGCGCATGGGAGCTGCTCCTGCTCTTCTCACGGCGCTGGGGCGCCCCACTTGCAGAGCTGGGGTGCCCACTGTTCTGCCTAGGCGAAAAATGTTCTGTCCGGGTTTCCGTTTTATGCCTTCCCGAGCTCCGATTTCCATATTTTTCCTTCAAGAAGTCTTAAATATATGAGTAGAGACCATAAAGCACAAAAACTATAATTTCGAACATAAATACGGAATACTAAAAAATTTGTGCCGATAATATATCAAATATTGTACTCATTTTCATGTAAATTCCGACTTCTATCAAAACCCCCCCCCCCCCCCCACCCCCCTCATACTAACCCTTTTCTTGCCCTCGAGCAAAATAGGTTATAAGCTAAAGAATGAGATTAACACACCTTCCTTTATTTTAAAAACCACATTCATAGCACTACCTAAAATTTTTCACATTATACCGTTAAAAAGACAGTGAACGTATGTGTGTGACATTGCTCTTAGTGTTGTGTGCTTCATGAAAATCCAGTCGTCCTAGATGACTCAAGCAACATGTCGATACAAGTATAGTTTTCACATACCACTCCTCTGCTAATCACTAAGCAAGAACATGAGTTAACAAGGGCTTGCTCAGTGTGTATTAGGGCTTGGAGGTAGGTTAAAAGAAAAATTTTGAATTTAGTAACTAAATGACAGGAGTACAATGATTATGCATTATTCACCATCAGATTTTTCATCTGATATCCTTTATTCCTTACATTCTCCATCTTTTAGCCTTGAATTCATTTTTGATACAGAATTCATTATTTATTCAAGTTTCCCCTCACCTTAAATTCTCCATTTTGTTTAGTTTCTTTTTGCAAGAAACCATCCACTGTACTCCCTTAGGGTAGAATTATGAAATTTTTCATCATTAAGCTAAAACAAGGACTAATGGATTTAGAAAAACTCAAGAGTGCAAAAGGGGTCGAGAAAATAACCTTGTTCATATTCATGCAATCATCCAGATAAAGATTCGAAGACAGTATGCTTAGTTTCTACAAGTATCTAACATCACAACAGTTTCTCCAGTTAAACATGTTCATCACATTCCACACACTTCACCAATCACAAAGTTCGTGCAAAGGAGAAAAATTCACAGCATTTCTCGGGTTTCATGCTTTGAAATATAGGAGCGCATTTTTTAAAAAAAATCTTCCTTTATTCCGATAAGACATATGTAGCAATGAAAGTCACTAAAGAACCAAACAACTTTACAAAGTACACCCCCCTCCCCATACTAAAACCTTGCATTGTCCCCAATGCAAAACGTTAATACAACTGTAGATAATGCACGAAAGAATGTAAAACAACAAACTCCATTGATCAATCGTCGTGGTGTATATATATCTTCTACTGCTGCACCACATTTATTAGACCATCCATATTCCCATGTATTCACCTTGAAAAATCAAAAATTTTGAGGGATTAAACATGATCAACTCAATATGAAACAACAACTAGATGAAAACTAAAATTAAATAAGCCAAAAAAATGAATGAAAGTGCTTGGGTTGCCTCCCAAGTAGCGCCTGATTTTAAATCTTCGGCTCGACCCTTAGAAGCACTCATCAAAGAGTGGTTGATGCTTAAAGTAAGTATCATATGACACCAAAAATGTGTCTTTGTTCCATATGCCCTCAAGCTTGGCTAGATGTATAAATTTTAAGCTCGTCACCTCATGAACAACACTCCATAGCAGCTGGTAAACATGGGAAGAGAACATATATGTTGGCTCTCGAAGAACAAAATCTTGTGAAACTGGTGTAAATGGATGGGAAGGATCTTGGGGATGTGTGTATGATAATACTATCGATGAGCTCAAATCGATAGCCTCTTGAACTCCGTCATCCTCCAACTTTTGCGACATATTTCCATCATACTCTATTTCTTTCAGAACATTTTCCGACTGAGGTTCAATGAGAAGACAAGACTCAAACACTTCTAAATCTTCAACATGATCTGATTCGCACTCCCTTTCGTGGTTCTCTGAGTCATCATCATCGAACCAAATTTGATGGATCACTGCTTGAGTATCTTGCTTCACTTCATGTTCTCGGTGTTCATGGAAAATTGATCTCTTGATATTCTCTATTTTCTCCACAAGGTGGCATCTATAATTGATTTGATCTTCTATCGTTGTCTCAGTAAATGCCACATACTTTCTCACCATATCCTCTAGTGAATGTAAGATCAATTGAGAATAACTTACCTCCTCCTTTCAAAGCTCGAATGGATGATTTGTAAAATCTGAGTAATGAGTTTCTTGTGGATATTGGTGGTTCCGAATCTGTGGTAAAAAATCTCAATACCGATGATAGTCAAATTCTTTCATATTATCTAACATGTGTATCACACTGTCATCATCTCTGCAAAATAGAAGACTACCAGTTGTCAAAGCTCCATTGATTACCCATTTTCTTGTCACTGCATCTAAACCATCAAAAAAAATTTAAGGAGAAAATAGTTAGAAAAATCATGATACCGGAAGGTGTTGGCTAAATTATTGAATCTCTCCCATGCTGTGTTGAATGACTCTCCATGTTGTTGGGTAAAAATAGTGAAAAAATTTCGATGGGACATCTCGAAGTATTACACTAGATGAATTCCTACAAAAATAAAATAGAAAACGATTGATCACGCAAAAATAAAGTACTATATAAATAGAAAATTAACTAAAGACAATAACAAAAAATTTGTCAAATTCAACCCCTGAAAACGGCGCCACAAACTTGATCGAGCAAATAATACCACAGAAAATCAACTTATATATATATATATATATATATATATAAATTAAGCTCGAATATATCGTAAGTGCAAGAGTCAAATAATAATATAGTGTACAATGTACGAGTATCGATCCACAGAGATTGATTTATAACTAAATTACTCAAGTATTATTCTTTTGTTAATTATGATGAGATGAAAATAAATTAATGAACTAAACTAAAAGGATGAAACAAAAGCAAAAAAAATAAATTAAATTAAGTTCAAAAAATAAATAAGCGATTGTTAGGATCTCGGTTCACCTCCTTAATCTTCTTTAATGATTGAGTTTCAAATCTCAAGTCATTCTTCTGACTGAATTCCCTAATCTATCAATATACTCTGTCGAGCTATATTAATCTAATCAACAATGTGCAATAACCAAGTGTTCTTGTGTTATTTAACAATTGCAATTGCATTAGAGAATCATGGAATCCTCTAGCATTTGACCTATTGAATTATGACTAACAATATTTACTCAACATCATATGTCTATGCAAGTTGTAGATCCATGGATTATATTACTCTATCATGTTATAAAATCTTCTTTCGGTATTAATTGTAACATATAAAATTACTTTGAAGTTGATCAATCTCCAAAGATTTAATAAACACAATAATATAATAAAAAATGCATAAAAACCAAATTTAATCTTTAAAAAAAATTCAAAACATAGTTTTGAGGGTAGAATCCCCTAAATCCCAACAAATAGAAAAGAGAAAACTAGTGTTTGCAGTTATTGTTCTTTCTTGAGTTCTTCACGCGGCGTCCCTTTTCTCGCGTTCCTTTCTTGCTTTATGGTCGCCTCCTTTTCTCCTCCTCTCGTCCATATCCTCCCCCTTGGCTTTCTTTTCTATTCTTTTTACATGTCCTTGAAATCCCATCAAATAAAGCCCACAAATCAAAACTTTTAAAATTTCAAAATCCTTTTTTTGTGCATCGCGCCTAGGCGCCTTTTGTTTTCTTCCCACGGCACGGGTGCGCTGCCCCTGCTCTTCTCACGGCGCTGGGGTGCCCCCTTTTCTGCCTAGGCAGAAAATGTTCTGTTCGGATCTTCGTTTTATGCGTTCCCGAGCTTTGATTTTCATATTTTTCCTACAAGAAGTCTTAAATATATGAGTAGAGACCATAAAGATCAAAAACTCGAATTTCGAACATAAATACATAATACTAAAAGATCTATGCCGATAATATACCAAATATTGTACTCATTTTCATGCAAATTCCGACGTCTATCACTTTTTCGCATCTACATTCTTGTAAATATTTAAAAATGCGTGACGCACACGGTGAGCTACCTTTTAAAATCAACGGCCACGATTTTGTGGCCGTTACGGTTACGTGGAAGTTTGTTGAATACGGTCAACCCGGTGGGTCGGCCCGGACCCGATCCTACGGGTCGGACGGTTTTTTTATTTTTTATTTTTCTCGAATTTAGGGTCTTTAAATACCCCATCTTCTTCATTTTTTCACACAATTTTCTCTCCATCTCTAATTCTCAATTCTTTCTTCACTATCAAATATTCAAAATATTAAGTCTCAATTATTTTTTATTGTCGATCATTGATTTAATTTGATAATTAATTCAATTTCATATTCTTCAATAGTTCAATTTCAAATTAATACAATGTTCAGAGCCGGATCAAGTAGTGGTAGGGGTGGCAATGAAAAAGAAAAGGATAAGAGAAAGGGCATTATGCCACCCGATGTCGAGTTTCCTCCATTAAATGTCGATGGATATGATTTTGATTATTTCGATTCGTAAAATCAAGAACGTGTACAAGAATCTCAACAAGAACGTCATCATGAAATTCAAGAAATTATGAGCAATCCAACGGTGCTTAAAATACAAACTCGAGTGGTTTCTCGCCCGACTTCCGATATATTCATCAAACATTTAAAAAATGTGACGCTTTTCTCCTGTAATATGCAAGTCAAATGCAAATATTGTTCGAAATGTTACAAATTTCAACATGGAGGTGGTTATGGAACTTTGACGCGGCATGTGGAGAAAAATCATCCGGTGAAAATCGGTATTGATCGTTATCAAACTCAAATTCCGGCATTCTCTTCTCAATCGGGTAATGAATCTCAATTTTTTAAATTTAACGAAAGTATATTTAGAGAAAAAATGGATAGATTTTGTGCAATTGAAAAACTTTCTTTTAGTTTTAGTGATAAATTATCTTTTGAAAATTGGATTTCTACAAGTCAAAATTATTCTATTAGATGTATACCAAGAAATAGTCTCAAACACACAATTAGAAAACTTGTCGTTGATAAAAAAGAAAGAATTACTTAAATAATTCGAGTTTAAACAATAAAGTTTCTTTGTGTTCCGATATTTGGAGTGATCATTGGCAAAGTTGTTAATATATGGGTATTACATGTCATTAGATTGGTAATAATTAGAATATTGAAAAAACAATTACTTGCATATAGATGTTTTAACGAAGCACACACGACACAAAAATATTTCTCAACTTATATTTTTTATTTTAAAAGAATATTACATAACTTCCCAAGTTTTTTCAATTTTTTAAATAATTATAATGCAAATACTTCTAGTATTAGTGAGCTTATTGACATTTGTAAACCATCAATAGGTGAAACCATTTTTTTCATAGTAGGTGCACATGTAATATTTTAAATTTGTGTGTTCAAAATGGACTAAAAATTTTAGGAGCACATATTCAACGAATTAAGAATGAAATTCATTATTTATGGATACATCCCCAAGTTATGAAACAATGGAAAAAGTTTTGTAGATTAAATGGTATGAAGCCTAAATAGTTTGCACGATACATTCCAACTCGTTGTAATTTAACAAATAAATTGTTATTATCGTCTTTTGAATATAAAGACTCGTTGGAATTCAACATATAAATTGTTATTATCTTTTTTTGAATATAAATATTTATTATGTATATTTTTTCATCAACATGTTCGAGCTCGTGATATTTATTTGTTTTCAAATCAATTGAATATATGCACTAGTATTTGTGAAATTTTAAAAAAATTTAATGAATCTAGTAATCAATTATCCGGTGTTTATTATCCCACTTCAAATTTAGTCTTAACGCATTGTTGCAACATTGCTTGTATTTTTAATGAACATATTAAATATAATGATAATGTTTTGTCTCAATGTATTCATGTCATGAAAGCCAAATGAGAAAAATATTTTGTGCACATTCCTGAATTTTTTTTATGTGCTTTTGTTTTAGATACTAGACTTATATTAGATGGTTGACAAGATATATTAGAATGTGGACATTATGGATGCTCCTAGGGGGAGCAAATTTTCCTTTATTTGGAAATCCATGTTGTGGAGTCGTGATTTAATCTCCAAGGATATAAGGTGGAGCGTTGGTAATGGCAGAAACATAGCAGCATTTACAAATGCATGGATTACAGGGCTTAGCTCAGGACGTAGTTCGAATTTTGTGGAGGAGAGTGATTGTTAAGTGACTGGGTTTATTCAGGATGAGGGTGGTTGGGATGAAGGTACATTGGATTCGGTCTTTCCTAGATTTGAAGTTGAAGGAATTCTCAATATTCCTTTGAATCCGAGGGGGGGGGGGGTTAGATCGGAGATTCTGATTGTGGGATAAAAAAGGTTTATACACAGTTAAGTCAGGAGATCATCTTGAAATGGGATGGTTTCATCCTCACCCTCATCAAACTACTAATTTGCATCGATATTGGTGGAACAAAATATGGAATCTTAAGTTACTGCCGAAAGTGAAAATTTTTGTTTGGAAAGCAGTGTCTAACTTCATTCCCACAGGTATAAACCTAGCTGCTCATCATGTCCACATTTCAGGTCTGTGTTTCTTATGTAATTCCCCTCAGGATTCTACTAGTCATGCATTGTTATATTGCAAGTGTGTAAGGCATGTTTGGAAGGAAAGTATTTTCTGGGATTGTATTCGTCTTCGTAATGGGAACTCTTTTTCTAATATATTGTTTGCCCTATTTGATTGTTTGTCTATGGAGAAAGTGATATTGTTTTGTGCATTGGCTTGTGTGGTTTGAAGAGAGGTTTACAATCAGAAAAGTGATTGTTCTTTGATTCATAAGCCTATTAATGTTGTTTGGGTTCAGCCATACATTAGGGAATTTCACCATGCTTGCCAGATTCAATTTCTTCAGTTTCTCCATGCCAAAATTCTTGAGTAATTAATTTGTGTAATTGGTTTGGCTAATGAATATTCTATTTTCCAGTTGATTCACTTGTAGTCCAAGAAAAAATGTCAGTTCACCCATCATGTTCTTCTCGAATTTGTCTTGCATCAACTTAGCAAACTTATTGCACAGTTTGAGGTTAGTTGACCCAAAAATTATTCGTCAACATAAAGTGGAACAAGCAAGGTGTGTTTATCCTTAGTGAACTTGAACAAAGTCTTGTCCACTATTCCTATTATGAAATCATGGTCAATCAAAAATTGAAAAGAGTTTCATATCAAGCTCTTGGGGCCTTTTTCATTCTATATAAAGCTTTGTTGAGGTGATAAACATGGTCTGAACATTGGTGACTATGAACCCTAGAGGTTGTTCAATGTACACTTCTTTTTTTTGCAGTTACCCATTGAGAAATACACTCTTAACATCCATTTGATATACTTTGAAATTCTTGTAAGATGCATAGGCAAGAAACATGCAGATAGCCTCCAGTCGTGCTATTGGAGCATAAGCTTCATCGTAGTCGATTCTTTCTTCTTGCCTAAATCCTTGGGCTACCAACCGTTCTTTGTTATTGACGACGGTTCCATATTCATTAAGTTTGTTCATGTATACCCATATTGTACCTATAAATGATTAATGACTTGGTCTTGGAACTAAGTCCCAGACATGGTTCAATTATTCTTGCATAGCTTCTATCCATATTGGATCAGTAAGAGCTTCATCAATTTTCTTGGGTTCTACTTGAGATATAAAAGTAGAATGCATGAAAAGATTGAGTAGTTGCCCTATGGTGTTGACTGGATCAGAGGGGTTACCTATAACTAAGTTTTGTGGATGATCTTTCTTCCATCTGTAGTTTGAATCATTTATGTTGACTGGTGGAAGTTTATCAGTTGGATTGGATTCAGTTGCATTATCAACGATTGGATTGACATCAGTTGTCTGACCATCATTTATGATCTCCTTAGATGCCTGAGCATCGACTGATTGGTTGACTGGATCAACTTGGTCAATTGGTTAATCTACTATATCAGGTTCTGGAGACTGAAGTGTCCTTAAATGGACATCATCTTCAATGTCGTCTTCCATACTTATATCTTGTAAGCGGTTGGTCAGTTTAGTTAAATCATTTGTCATATCATTCGAGGTTGCTTCATCAAAAACAACATGCATAGTCTCTTCAGTATTTAGAGTTCTTTTTAAAAAAAACTCGATAAGCTTTACTAATGGAAGAGTAACCAAGGAAGATATCATCATTTGACTTAACATCAAATGCATTCAGATAAATTTTACTGTTGTTGTGGATGTAACATTTTCAACCAAACACCTTAAATAAGGATACCACTGACTGCTTGCCATTCCAGGTCTCATATGGTGAAGTTTCTTATTAATTATCGATCGGTTCTGAGTATAGCAAGTCATGTTCACTTCTTCTATCCAAAAACGATGACACCCCAAAATCAGCCAACATAATTCTAGCAGTTTCCTTGAGAGTTCAATTCCTCTTTGTACCTGCAATCACAAATTTGAATAAAATGGTCCCCATATCTATTTGGGTCCAAAAGAGATTTAATCTTTTAGGAATCCACATTTTAATCATCCTAACTGAGCGACCAGTGCGTGGATCCCACAAGGTGTGAGCTTATGCAGGTGAATAGTGTGATATGTGTGTACTTGAGACCATAAGTTGTTTGACCTTCCCGGGTCTTTCAGTTACCCGTATCTTTTTTGAACTGGTCTAGAGTTGTGGTATTGTCTATGTGGACCATTCATTGAATTTTGTCTAGATCAATTGGTCTGTGGAGGCTTATGGTCGTGCTTAGTAGTCGAGTTCTCCGGCACATAGCACCATAGCTCCTTCTAGTCACTTGAACATCTACATGTTTCTCAATCTCTGGGGCAGTGTCACCATGTTTATGTCCTATAGTGGATTTCACAAAGTGAATATATTTTTCTTTGCACATTTTCAGTTTTGGGCGAGTACTCGATTCAGTCGTGCATTCATTTTTGCTAAAACCCAGACCATTTTTGTCTCCCACAAGTCATTGCAACTCATGCATCTCAGTCAGAGTGACTGAAGACTTGTTCCAGACCCTTACCAGATTACTCAACTTTTGGTTCTCGAGGGTCATCTTTTGGCAATTTGTCTACATCGCTTCATTCTCATTTTTTAGCTTGGCAATCTCTGCCTCAAAACTTATCTTCTCAACTGATTGTTCCCAATTGGACTCAGTCAAGGTGTCTGGAAGATCATGTTGCTTAGCTTTAACTTCCTCAAATGAAACTGAAAGTTTCTAGTACTCATTCAACATTTCATGAAGTGCATTAACTAGATCATCACGTGTGAAATTTTCAGAGCTAAAATAAAATACCTGATCATTGGTAGACTACAGTTCTTGGTCTTTATCCATTAAGCACTTTATCTCATCATCATCAATATAAATGGTTGAGCAATTTGACTCAGTTGATTCACCACTCAGTGTCGGACCATTTGGCCTTGCTCTCTTCAGCAACCAGTGTCTCATTTTTCTTCTTGTGTGGCTTTCTTTCTTCTCTAGATATCCTTATTGTTTCAACTGGTTTCTTTCCCTTGTCAGCTGATCTTCTATCATCTCTCTTTGGTTTGGTGAAGCCGGCAATGAGGTGGCCAATCTTGCCACAGTTGTAGCAGGAATTGGATTCTTTGACTGAATCTTTCTTTTGGTAGGTTTTTTTGGAGTAGCTGTTGATGTTGAATTTCCCTTGGTATTTCCTCAAAAACTTCCCAAACTTATTTAAAAACAATGACATAGCATCATTGCTTATCTATTCGAATGTTTTCTCGACTGGACAAGGAGAGTCCAGTTTCACAGCAGCTAGAGCTTTGGTGACTAGGGTGGTCGACTGAACACCCTCTTTGCTTTGGAGTTCAAACTCATAGGATTCAAATCTCCAAAAAGATCATGTTGTTCCAGTTTTTTCAAATTTTTTGATTCCCTCATGACCATTTTCTTTACGTCTCATTCTTTGGGTAGTCCTCTCATCACCTTCAAAATCACTTCTCTGTTTGGATATACCTTTCCAAGAGCTGTTAGCTAGATGACTATACTGCTTAACCTCTCATCGAACTCAGTCGTGGTTTCTCCAGTCTTCATCTTGATATTTTCAAATTTTTGGATTGCAACAGATACCATATTCTCTTCGTCTACTCGTTGCCTTCACAAAGTTGGATCAACTTCTCCCAAATTTCTTTAGCAGTCTTGCACATCTTGATCTTGCTAAAGGTTTTTATTTATCAATAATCTTGTACATAATATCCTTAGCCACATGGTCTAATTTTGCCTTATTTTTGTATTCAGTTGTCCACCCGCTTCGATGCTTTTCTATCATCTGTGGGGCACCACTGCTAATAGCCATGACTATGTTGGCTATGGCGATGGTTATGAGACCTTCAGTGATGACATAACACATGTCATGATCCAGTGCAGCTAAATGTGCTTGCATCCTAATTTTCTAGTCATCAAAATTTTCTTTGGAGAACATTAGAATTTTTTTGAATGGAGTCATTCTGAAATATGTGTTCAAATCAAGAAAGAACCTCGTTCTGATACCAATTGTTAGGATCGTGTCGTGCGTGTAGAGAGGGGTGAATACACCACTTTGAATTTCTTCGACTTTGTAAGATAATTTTGGTCGTTATTACAACTGAACTGCTTGCTTGTTTCTTGGATGTCAATGTCAATCAACCAACAGATATTATGTGCGGAATAAGGTCAACTGATAAATGGAAAAGTAATGCAAAATCTAGACTGAAATAAAAATAACACAGAAATGTTTCTGGATGTTCGGAGATGAATACTCTTACGCCACCTCTTCTTCCACTTCGAAGGATTTACTAGAGATTTGAGTAATACAACTGTCAGTAACACCCCAATTCAGTTAAGGACTAAACACTGCATTCGACTAAAACTCCTAGTACACAACTCAATATAGTACAAAGTCCATGACTGATTTACAAAACAAAGTGTGAACTTGAATAACTTAGCACAAAATAATACTGTGACACCCCTATCCCACATGGGAAAAATCAAGGATTTAAAATGAGTTCAAAATGGGCTACAATGGACTTATATAGCAACTTGAGTTAATCATTTTCGTAAAGCGAGGACGAATACGAAGTAGTTGCTATAGAGGCCCATTGTGCAGTCGCGCAGATGCGGGCCTGGGCCCGGGGCGTGACAGAATGATATCAGAGACGGTCACCAGCCGGCAGACCCCAGGAAATAAGTGTTATGCGGGATAAAGTGCTACGTGCTTGGGAGCCACCTCTTGAACCTGCGGGGCAAAGTGCTACATGACGGGAGCCACCTCTTGAACCCGTAGGAGCCACCTCTAGATTCCCGGTGCTGGTGGATCGAGAGGTCAGGTCACAATGAGGATGTCGCGTTCTAAAGGAGGGGTGATTGTGACACCCCTATCCCACATGGGAAAAATCAAGGATTTAAAATGAGTTCAAAATGGGCTACAATGGACTTCTATAGCAACTTGAGTTAATCATTTTCGTAAAACGATGACGAATACGAAATAGTTGCTATAGAGGCCCATTGTGCAGTCGCGTTTGCGCGGGCCTGGGCCCGGGGCATGAAAAATACTTAAAAGACTAGATATGTAACTTGAAAGAGTTTTCTATTTCAGCTTATGTGAACTTATGATTTTTTAGAACTCGACTGAAATTTTGATAGCTTGAATGCGTAGTGTCCAAGAGAGTTCTTCAAATGAACTTCTCTCCTATTTATAGGCACGATCTTGCAATGATCATAAATTCTTATAAAAGTATCTGTCCCTCACAATAAATGCACGTTTCCTTGAATTGTAACTCATTGAGATAGATTCTGAAATATAGTACAATTATGCGCACTACCACTATTGTGGCGTCTACAATATGTTTGTCCTTTTCTATAAATGGTTAAAACCAATTCTGAAGGATTTTGATCATGTTGGGAATGTTTAGAAACTTTTACTGAGTTTCTTGAATATCCTGAGAAATGTCACTCGTCCTAGCTTTCAGTCGTGCAATCTTGACTGTTGAGAAAATCTTTCAGTCATGGTTCAGTCAAGGTGCTGAGTTCAGTCGTCGTCTTCAGTCTTCTAATTCTATATATCTAGTCTTGGATCTTTCGATAATTTCAGTCATCTATTTCAGTCGTATAAATCCAGTTGTTGCACAGAAACTAGTTGAATGTCCTTGTCTGACTATCTAGTTGAGTAACTTAGTTCACTTGTTAAATATTGTCCTGTTGAGTTACTTAAATTAGTTTTTTTGTTTTTTCCTTTATTTATTTGTTTAACACCAAAACTTGATAATTGATTTTTCAACATATTGTCATGATTATGTATGCGGCATTCGCATATCATGTTGAGCATGTTACCCTTTGGAGATAGCCACTTGTATAAGTTCGCTCAACCGTAGTTTTTCTTGTACGATCAGGTACCGTGTGAAATCAATTGTGTCGACGGGGAAAATATACGGTTACCTACTTACCTAGGACGGTGAAAGGTCAAAATCAGAGTTAGTATGTATGACACCAACGGTATATCCTCGGGGCAGCATGTGAATACTGGTGGAGCCTTCGTTCTGACCATGATATTCCAAAATTTGATCCCAGTATACCGGTTCATTCATGTTGAATGTTGCGTGTATTGATTAGACCTTATACTCATGTGTTACGTACTGGGCGTTAACTCACGTCCTTGATTTTATCATAGAAACCCCATCCGGCATGGAAGTTTGCATGGTTTTCAGGAGTTAGATCAATGATTAATCGGGACCAGAGACTGAAAGCGGAGGTTACCGTTGGTGTTAGTTTAAATTTATTGTGCCTTTTGTTTTATTTGATTGGGTTGTATAACTAATATTTGGGCTTTTGGTTATTTTCTTGTTGTATACTGTCTATTGGTATTTATTAAGTTTTCGTAGTTTTACTCTGATCATGATTATCTGTTTAAGTTAATTGCATATTTAAGTTTTTAATTAGTAGATAATATGTATTGGGTCACTACACAATAATTATCTCTGCTGGTAGAACCATTAAATTATGATGTTTGTGTTGTTGTACAGTTTAAAAGATTTAAGTTGCAACATTACCACCAGATATAACTTTTGATAAAGCGGTAAACGCTCGGTCTTATACATATTGATGCCCCCAAGAAATATATGGGTCTGGTCCGACCCGAACCCGATAATCCATGTCCAAGAAGGATCATCCAAAGTTCATTATATATCTTATGGCAAGGCGCAAAGTTGATGAACAGCCCAACCAACACAAAAATTTTATGTTCATGATTCAAGTATTATCCCCTGATCGCATTGGGCCGAGCTCTGTTAGGGTGAGATAGACTCCCGACCAGAGCCCAATACAAAGGATAAGAGTTTGGAAGACTTAAAACACTTGAGAGTCCTTGCATGTATAAAATCCCCACAAATCTGGGATTAGATATGATTCATAAGGTGGTTCAACAGCCCTAGCCGTCATCCTAATTGAGTCCTAATCTAACACAAATTCTAGCTCAACAAGGTAACTTACTCCTCTAGCCTCTATAAATACCAGGTATTTTTTATGGTTTTACATATTCACTTCTTCTATTCATATATTCACTCACTTTATTCTCGTTCTTTGCTCTTTATTTTCTGAGCACTGACTTAGGCATCGGAGGGGTCACACCGAAAACACTTTTGGCGCCCCCTAACTTAGTTTTTGTCTGTGCAGAGCACGTTCTACCCGACCCGACCGTTTCGCTGAAGAATTTGAAGATCCACTCTACCAGGCCAAACCCGAGGTGAAATTTTTGGTATCATAAATTGGCGTCGTCTATGGTAAATTAAAAAAAAAGGGTTAAGATGGTGAGTACAAGAAAAGAGAAGAAGAAACAAATTTTGGATTCTCGCATGGCTTGCGCATCAGAAATTTGCGAAAATCATTGAAATTAATTGAACCGTCGGATCGGGTTCAAATTTAGTATGCCTATTTATTAATATGTTTTTTAGGATCTGAACAATGGGGATTGTGATTGGTAGCATGTAAAATCAGATCTGGATCGCCGAACGACGCTGCTCGCTCGCACAACTTCTATGTGTTCTTCGCATGGCTTGCATATTAGAATCTTAACAAATTCATAGAAATTAATTGAACCGTAAAATCGGGTTCAAATGAATATTCATAAATATGATTTCTAGGATTTGAATGGTGGAGATCGGGATTGATGGCTTGTATAATCAGATCTGGACCGCCGAACAGACACTGCTCGCACGCAAAGCTTCTATGTGTTCTCCGCATGACTTGCATATCATTATCTTGAAAAAATCATATAAATTAATTGAACCGTCGGATCAGGTTCAAATTTTGTATGCATACTCATTAATATGTTTTCTAGGATTTGAATGATAGAGATCGTGATTGGTAGCCTGTACAATAAGATCTAGACCGCCAAACATATGTTGCTTGCTCGCACAACTTCTTTGTGTTTTTCGCATGGCTTGCATATCAAACTTTTGCAAAAATGATAGGAATTAATTGAACCGTAGGATCGAGTTCAAATTTGATATGCATATTTATGATCATGTTATCAAGTATCTGAACATGTGAGCTTGGGGAAAGGTGGCTCGTGTTAGGAATGATCAACCAAAAGTCCCACATTGGAAATTTAAGTGAAAGATCATGGATTAATATATGGAATGATATCTCCATTGGTATGAGGACTTTTGGATGGGTTCCCAAAAAACAAAACCATGAGGGTTTATACCCAAAGTGGACAATATCATACCATTGTGGAGATATCCGGATTCCATTGATCTAACAAGTGGTATAAGAGCCATGGTCTGATCGAACCAATGTGGGTGGAATCCTCGAAATTAAAAAACGAAGGAGGTGAGGCTCCCGATAAGATCCGTGAAAAAAAGCTCTCAAGGGACGCTCCCGGAAATTCATGTAAGGCGTGTGCTGCAACGCATTGAAGGTGAGTAGGCTCGATTGGAGGGACGGATTGAGGGGAGGCCTGGTGGGACTTTGTTTGAGGGGAAGATTGTTAGGAATGATCAACCAAAAGTCCCACATTGGAAATTTAAGTGAAAGATCATGGATTAATATATGGAATGATATCTCCATTGGTATGAGGCCTTTTGGGTGGATTTTCAAAAAACAAAACCATGAGGGTTTATACCCAAAGTGGACAATATCATACCATTGTGGAGATATCCGGATTCCATTGATCTAATAGCTCGGACCGCCGAGATGCAACATAATCTGCTCGCATAATTTTTTAGAGGTGTTCTGGAAAAAATCATTTCGAAAAATCTAACCGTTGAAATTAATTAAAATTTTTATCATTAGTTCAGAGCATCTTGATATACATTCTGGACAATGGAGATCAGTTTTCGCTTGTTACATCAAGTCGGTTCATTAGTCAAATAATAGAAGATGTTATCTTATAATACATCCAAAGACATGTCATCGACAACACATTAACGAGATAAGTATTTCAATTATCTTTATGTTGGAATTAAATTATTAAATTTTTATTTTTGAAATTTATTATCATTTTTTAAATAATATTTTGAGGCATTTCTTACTATCAAAATTATATGTTTGTTTTTTTGTGATAAAATTTGTTGGACTTATATCGCTTTGTATTTTTGTTTGGTTTATTTTATAGATGTCGGGCGTGCAAGCTCGCAGTAAGGCCCTATCATAGAGGACATGAAATCTAGCAATAATCCCATCATATGACTCGATGTTTCAAAACTCCGACCAAGCTCGGCACTTACCATGCGATTCGTGGTCAAACTCAAAAGCCCGATCAAGCTCGGCACTTACCACGCGATTCGTGGTCACACTCAAAAGCACGACCAGCTCGGTACTTACCACGCGATTCGTGGTCAAACTCAAAAGCCCGACCAAGCTCGGCACTTACCACGCGATTCGTGGTCATACTCAAAAGCCCGACCAGCTTGGCACTTACCACGCAATTTGTGATCAAACTCAAAAGCTCGACCAAGCTCGGCACTTACCACGCGATTCGTGGTTACACTCAAAAGCCCGACCAGCTTGGCACTTATCATGCGATTCGTGGTCACACTCAAAATCCCGACCAGCTTGGCACTTACCACGCGATTTGTGAAAGAGTGGGTGCCCGGTGAGCCAACTTGTGGCTAAGGGCTTTTATGACTCTATGTATAAACAATCTTTTGTTTAATATAATTTACACTTTTATAATGGCATTTACTTTATCTTTTATCATATTATTATGTTGTGACATACTATAAGATGTTTAGATGAAGACCTTGAATATACTATAGTGTATGTAAGATGTGGTGGCACATGGGGATGACTATCATAAAACACATCTTATAGTCACTGTATATTCTAAACAGTTCCTAGTCGATTGAGCCGTCCGTTAATAAGGATAAGGATCGCTCGAGATTGAAACTAGCATTTGCGATGCCGAGTACCACGTTTCATTGGTATGAAACATAGAGATGTTCAAAGCATGCAAATGGATATTCATACGATGAATGATCGAACTACCCTATCCGGACTTTCCAAGTGGTTATCACTTATCGAGTGGATAAAGTCCGCGGTTTTGGTTGTACACCATTAGTCCTTACTACTTGAAACATCATTGAGACTCTATATGCTAGTACTGTACTTTGACTCGTTTACCGACTCTATTGGGGTCATCAGGTGTCGGGATTGGGTACAGTTACGACACATATAGGAGTCGATGCTTTGTTGTCAAGGATTCACCACATACTTGTGAGTGTGGATATCCTATGCAATCTGAGGAGATATTAGTGTGACGAATCTCTGGCCAGAGTACATGATGTGTTTTAAGAAATGGTTTCTTAGTAGCACATGCGATGTCACTATTTGATCTTCAAGATGCATTGCATAGTTATCGAATCTCGAACGACTCTCGATTTACCAATGGTTGTTGATTCGATCAGGATATTTGGATGAAGGGACCGTACTGTACGCTAACCAAAATCTATTGGTTCTTGCAGGTACTATCAGTGATACCTAGGGAATCATGGGGCGATGTTGCTAGGCGCTCTTACCATGATTCGATGGGCAAGTCGGAAATTGTTGTTCCGAGTCACAAGGAGTTGTGAGCCCACGGCTAGCTGTATCCCTGAACCATTGAGGGTCACACAAGTAATGGTTTTTTAATCCCCGTTGAGATAATTAAATTTAAAGAGTTAAATTTAGTGAATAAAGAAGTGGGACTTCTTATATCAGAGTAGAAGAGTAAGATTTCCTAAAATGACATAGGGATGGGCATTTTTGGAAATCACTGAATTCGGATTCAGAAAATTTATCTTGACTTTAAAAGATGCAGAAATGGTTTCTGTGCACATTGGTGAAATTGGTTTATCAATCTGAGTCACGATGAATTTTATATTAATTTCTGAATATGCAGGCTTTGCTTGTTAGGCTTGAACTTATGACTAATGGGCCCTAAGCTGTTAGCAGCCCACATTATAAATAAGTTATTGCAGTACAGAAATTACACAACAGAGGTCATAATTTTCGAACACTAGGGTTTTGAGACCTAGAGTGGCCGCCCCCTCTCTGTGTTTTCTCTCTGAAATCCAGTCTGTGAATTTCGAATTTGCAGTCTGGTTTAACGGATCAAATTCGTTAATTCTCTTCGTAGAAACTTCTGATAGATTTTCTAGTGCAATCTATCAGAGGGATTCAAATTCTGTTCGTGGACCTGATTGAAGAATTGTTCGTCCATCAGTTCCTAGGATATACAACAAGAGCAGAGTTATCTGTTGATGTCCATAATCTCGTTTCGAGATTCAAGGTAAAAATTTAATTGTTATTTAATTTTTACACGCACAATTTAATCGTAAAGTTTTGATACCCATGATATGGAATCGTTCCATAAAAATTTTAAAACTTTCGCTGCACCGGGTATCAATTCTGATTGATCTGAACACCGTTTTCCAACAGTTTGTGGTCACACTCAAAAGCAAGACCAAGCTCGACACTTACCACACGATTTGTGGTCAAACTCAAAAGCCCGACCAGTTCGGTACTTACCACGCGATTCGTGGTCAAACTCAAAAGCCCGACCAAGCTCGGCACTTAACACACGATTCGTGGTCACACTCAAAAGCCCGACCAGCTTGGCACTTTACCATACAATTTGTGGTCAAAATAAAAAGCCCGACCAAGCTCGGCACTTACCATGCGATTCTTGGTCAAACTCAAAAGCCCGACCAAGCTCGGCACTTACCACGCGATTCGTGGTCATACTCAAAAGCCCGACCAGCTCGGCACTTATCACGCGATTCGTGGTCAAACTCAAAAGCCCGACTAGCTCGGCACTTACCACGCGATTCGTGGTCAAACTCAAAATCCCGACCAAGCTCGACACTTACCACGCGATTCGTGGTCAAACTCAAAAGCCCGACCAAGCTCGGCACTTACCACGCGATTCGTGGTCAAACTCAAAAGCTCAACCAGCTCGGCACGATGTAATTATCTCAAATTCCAAACACTTCGAAAATAAGAAGATCTTGTTTGACTATTTTGAAATTGTATGGTCCTGTCATTACACAGTTCAGGATTGTTACTTACGCTCGCTCGGTCTTCATTGTTTTCACGTAAGACCAGAGTGGTCACTATTCGATTCGGGAATATTATGGGTACTTGGTTAATTAAGAGTTCTTACATGGGTCCGGGATCCGACCAGACCACATGGTCTAAAATTCATACTTTTTTTAGACCAGAAGGAGGAGGTACTATTGATGCCCCCAAAAAATATATGGGTCTGGTCCGACCCGAACACGATAATCCATGTCCAAGAAAGATCATCCAAAGTTCATTATATATTTTATGGCAAGACCCAAAGTTGATGAACAGCCCAACCAACACAAAAATGTTATGTTCATGATTCAAGTCTTAGCCCCTGATCGCATTGGGCCGAGCTCTGCTAGGGTGATATAGGTGCCCGACCCGAGCCCAATACAAAGGATAAGAGTTTGAAAGACTTAAAACACTTGAGAGTCCTTGCATGAATAAAATCCCCACAAATCTGGGATTAGATATGGTTCATAAAGCGGTTCAAGAGCCCTAGCCGTCATCCTAATTGAGTCCTAATCTAACACAAATTTTAGCTCAACAAGGTAACTTACCCTTCTTGCCTCTATAAATTAATACCAGGTATTTCTTATGGTTTTACATATTCACTTCTTCTATTCACATATTCACTCATTTTATTCTCGTTCTTTGCTCTTTATTTTTTGAACACCGACTTAGGAATCAGAGGGGTCACGCCGAAAACACTTTCGGTGCCCCCTAACTTAGCTTTTGTCTGTGCAGAGCACGTGCTACCCGACCCGACCGTTTTGCTGAAGAAATTGAAGATCACTCTACCAGACCAAACCCGAGATGAAGTTTTTGGTATCATCACATATGTAGTGATATTTGTATGGAAATGATACATGCTAGTGTGATGTGTTAAGAGAAATAACCTTGGTCTTGAATTTTATGAGTAATTATCACTAGTTGAGTAGATACTCTATATTTATTATACTTACATATAACATTAATCACA
Source organism: Henckelia pumila (assembly GCF_033568475.1). Lineage (NCBI taxonomy): Eukaryota > Viridiplantae > Streptophyta > Magnoliopsida > Lamiales > Gesneriaceae > Henckelia > Henckelia pumila. The sequence continues at coordinate 152,995,910 of NC_133121.1, forward strand.
GGAAATCAAGAAGCCAATACATTATTATAGCTCTATTCAATTGAGTACGCGCCTTTTTTTTGTGATGTGGGAACCGCAGCCGCTATCTTTGGTGTGCACTGAGTAAATCCTCGGACTAACGTAATAGCCTACAAACTACGTTAGCCAAGGAGCACACACCTTATTTTTCGACCATACGACGGTCCTAATAAAATGACAAATACATTTTATGAGACTTACTTATACTTTGTTTGTTTAGTGTTATTATCGTGTGGATGTCTTTAGTATTTTAATACGTCAGTGGTCATAAGATTCTCTAGCCAAAATAAGATACATATTTCAGATAGGCAAAACTCACAGTCTCACGAGTTAATTTGGTGAGACAATCTTTTATTTGGATTATCCATAAAAAATATTATTTTTTATGCCAAAAATATTATTATTTATTGTTAATATGAGTATGATTAACCTGTCTCACTGATAAAGATCCGTGAAATCGTCTCACAAAAGACATACTCTTTCAATAATATTGTATTTAATTATATTTGAACATGATTGTATACGTATTCTATATGTTAATCGTGACGAAAGTTTTTTAAGATAATGTTTGCAATTTTTATTTTTTAAGGAAAAAAAATCTATAATTACTTATTTATAAAAGTTGCAAAAACTTTAAAAAAATATTTAAAATCACTAATTTTTATATATTTCAAATACTGCCTAAATGTATCATCAACTTGTTTTCTACACTAACTACATGATGTAATTGCTAGACGTTAATCAATATTCAATGGATTGAATCGAAACTGACTTAGAAAAATCAATAAATTTAAATATTGTCGATCGATGGAGTGCATGAGGTTTACTGGTGGTTTTATTTATTTATTTTTTAATTTTTAAATAGTTCTAAAATACACGAGACTTTGTTTTCACGATCGAGTAGCCTACACCCAAACAACTGAGGAACTACATAATAACATAAATACTAAATTTGAATTCGAACCGTTGAATTAATGATTCTGCAAAAACAATCTTTTTTTTTATGGAATTTAATGTAATGTAACTTAATAACACCCAAAGAATTGAAGGACCACATTATAAATACTGAATTTGAATTCAAATTGTTGAATTTAATGTAAAATTTATCTTAATTTGATTAGATGCCCAAATGTTTATTACAATTCAAGTTGGTATGAAGTTTTATTAAATTGTTGTCAAAAGTTTCTATTTATTTTTTTATTTTATGAATTTTTTTTCTATTTTCGAAAAACCCAAAAGTTGGGTATTACTATCACGGATTCATGGTACTTGTAGAATCAATTCAATTTATGTTTGAGTACTAATATGACTAATTATTGATATGTTAATTTCAAAGAAACCGAAACATATATAGAATAGAAATCATTTGATTTTAAACTAATCATAAAAACTCACATGAGATAGTCTTACGGATTAATTTTGTGAGACGAATCTCCTATTTGGGTTACCCATGAAAAAATAATACTTTTTATGCCAAAAATATTATTTTTTATTGTAAAAATGGATAGAGTTGATCCGTCTCACGAATAAAAATCCGTGAGACCGTTTCACATTTGCTCCGAACGAATATGATTGTGTAAGTGCTATGCATTCACATCAAATTATTTTGACAAAGAAATGATAGCCACCGATCGTAGCACGCTGAAATTAAACAAGTGTTTTGTGATACGCGATGCGTACATATATATAATTTTTTTTGATAGTTTTTTTGTATAAAATATATAGGATTATTTTATTAAGACATGATATTTATATATTAGATACAATTTTATTAAAATTATTTAAACTTTCAGATATAATAGAGAAAAATTTGAGAAAAATTAGGAAAAGATCGAAAGATACAAAAATTACTAATAAACTCACCAACAAAGTTATATAACAAATATTACAAAAGGTAAAACTGTAAATAGATTTTAATGTCACATTGACATACCAAAGTTAGTTAATATGAGATGCTCAAAAAATATAAATAAATAAATAATCTAAATTATTATTATTATATTATTAAAGTTGAGGTTTTTAGAATTTGGTATGTTTTTTTGATAAACCAAAATATTAATTTTTCTCAAATTATTAAATATTATATTTTTATTTAATAAAAAATGTTATTAAACCTATTTTAATAAATTTTGCATCTTATCTATATTTACCATATATTAAAAAAAGACAAAAATTCCTATGAGACGGTGTTAAGGGTCATTTTTTTGAGACGAGTCTCTTATATGCGTTATTCATTAAAAAATATTACATTTTATGCCAAAAGTATTACTTATTATTATAAATATGGGTCGGATTGACCCGTTTTACAGGAGTGCTACTCCCTAAAAAAAATTTCTTTATCTATAATTTCAAAATTTTAAACTAGATAATCATGTCACTCAAAATTGTCATCAATACCCTTATTAATTAGTTATGTTTTTTTTTGAAACTTTTTTAATTAGTTTATTAATCATTCTTACTATCATTATCTTTTTATATTTTAATATTATTGTTTTAAATTAATATAAATTAACACAACATTTCAGATAAAATATAGTGAAAATTTTCATAATCTAGTAACTCTTTACTACCAATTTTTTTTAAAACAATATCAAGCATATTTAGCCCGCCCTGGCCTGTTTTTTAAAGAAACTCCAACAAATTTACTTCATTATATTATATTTTATAAGAGGCTATATGCATGCTGTTGTTGTTGTTTTGTTTTTTTTTCTTTCTTACACATGGTTTTAAATAAAACGATGAGTTTTTTTAGAATTTTTACAGGTATATTAATGTAATTGGCCAAATTATATAACAACACTGGCAATTAACACACACGATAATTCGTCTGCACATATTTTTAAAGTAATTAAATGTTTGTTTTAAATATTTTTTCTTTCCTGAAACTAACATCAGATCCTGATCTAGTTTTGCTTCAAAAAAAATATTTATTTTCTTAATTTTGAAATAAAACCTTTAAATTATCGATTATCTTCAAAAAATAATTTAATTATTTTTAAAATTTACCAACATATATTTGTTATGATTATTTTATCGAGTGAAAGGAGTATTTCGTTCATTTATTAAATTATGAAGATGATTACTCTAGGAGATTGATGCCTTATTATATGATATTAGTATAGATAATTACCGAAGAATTGCAACATAGCTTACGTTGACCTATGAAAATGAAATTGGAACAAACTCTTTCGTGAGATGAGATGAGAGATATGATTAAAAAAATCTGTAAATATAAAATTTGAATCATTACAAAATATTTTCAAAATATGAAAAAGTTTCATCATGTAAAAGTTGGTATCTGTGACTCGAGCTCGATCCGATTCCACAAATTGATATTTTAAATAAACAAATTTTTTTTTAAAAAAATATCAAAGCAAAGCAGTTATTAGTTGTTTTATTGGTGAGCCTAATAATTCATTCATAATAAACTCCACAGTTCTTACATTTTTTCCAATTTGAAATTTGGGTTTGCACCAGCAGTAAATACTATGTTTAATACACACAACGAATGAAGAAGCTCCAATCATTGTACCCAATTTTATACACACATATTGACGCGCACACGGCACACATACATATATTCTATATATATTATTGATAATATACTATATTATAATAATTCAACCCCACTAATCGATTTTGATACGTCAAATCACACCAAAAATTCTTTTCATTTTACCCCTAAATTTAACAAACATCTCTTTTATGTTATATTTTAAATGACTAAATTATACTCGCTTTTCTCTAACGACCTTATCACATTTTATCTTTATCTTTTCTTTCAAATTTCATCATTTATCAATTTCTATTAAATTATTTACAATTTTTTTTTACAACTTCTATATAATTTATATATTATTAAATTATCAAACACGTCAAAATCATTTTATCGATAAATAAGACCCTGCCTTCTTTTTTTCTCAAATCTCAAAATTGCCCCACATATTTTATTTTTAATAATAATAATTAATACATATATAATCTGTATATAATACAACTTATATTTTATCATTGATTTTTTTTAGAGTGTCATTGAATTTTTATTGATTTGTATATCTATTACTATATTTGTGTATAATAGTTGCACCATTTATACCAATAGTTTATTATATAGTTAAATCATACCAAATTTTCTTCCCATTTTATTTCTAGATTTTAAATTAGATATAAAACTACTAAATTATTCTTAACTTTTCTCTAATATCCCGATATAATTTTCTCTCCTGTCTTTTTTTTTTTTTTTTTTTTTCAAATTTCACAAGTTATAAATTTTTATTAAAAAATTCGTACGAAATTTTATAATTTCTCTCAATTTTATGTTAAAATTTACATTTTTTTTCTCGGTATAGTATTTTTACAAATATTTTTTTTATCTTATTATATTATTACAGTAGATACCTTTTAATTAACGAATTTTCAATTAATTGGTAGATGATATTATGATTATATCCTATCTTAATTTATAATAGAACAAAAATTATTAGTCATTTTATATAACTTATTTTTTTAGTTATTGGATGTATTTTTATTTACCACAATGATATTAACTTTATGACATTTGATGACTTTTTATTTACGAAAATATCGCTCAATTGTAAAATTGATGTTTTTGTTGCATTTTAATTATAATTTATTTATGAAAACACTATATTTTTTTGTATTTATTAATTTTACAATTTATTTTTTCTTTTTTTTCCTTTAAAAAAGAGAATTTTACAAACACGAAATGCGTGTACGAGAATATTAATATATATATATATATCTCTTTCAAAATAAAATTTTGACGAAAAAAGTAAATAAAAGAGATGGAATAAGTCAATAATTATATATATACTATTAACGTTGACCATTCTTTAAGCTTTTTTAAATTTCCAAAACACCCACTAATCATCCATTTATATATATATACATATATATATATATATCACATTATATTTTTCTTTATATGTAATTTTCTCGATTATCATTTTAATTTCTAAATATTTTAAATTTTTTGCACAAATGAAAATCACGTGGACGATTGTTAGTTTATTTATTACAATAGAATATTTTTAATTTTCCAAAATTAATAATTATAAAAAAAATCTTATATAATATTTAATTTAATTTGTACAATATTATAATAAAATCAAAACCTTAAGAACAAAATATAACTAATACACAATTAAAATCAATATTCACACACATAATATATACGTATTTATATACGTGAGTGTCTATATATATATGCATATATTTATACTATGCTATACGCTATTTGGGCAGAGTTGTCAACGTAGTAGTGTGGTTCTCCTCCCATTATATCCTCTCGATCTACACCGGAGAAAATCTGATTTTCTAATTATTTTGTTGTTTTGTTCTTAAATTTTTTTATTTTTCTTTTGGATTTTCTTTGCTGTTTATTTCCCGGATTGTTTGAGGGTAAACTCATTGTGGTGTCTAAATATATATATACATGTATGTATGTTTGTGTGGTATGCTTTGTTGGAGGAATCTAGGGTTTGTAAAGCAGAGTTGATTCTGCCTATTTTTATGCGGTGACTACTTGATTGAAGCCCGGGCACACAAGGCTAGGCACGGGAAGCATGGCTTTACAGAATGAGCAGCATCTTGGTGGTGGCTATTTGCAGAAGTTCAGGCTTTACGAGACATCTTCGGTATGATTTTGTAACTGAATTGTTTCGATCTCTTTTTTTGGCCTCCCATGGATTAATCCTTTACCTCGGGTCTTTGTAGATGTGTGGTTTGTCTGGTAAGGAAGCATGTAGGATGTTGCTCAATGGTCGGTGATTCAAGACTGAAATTCGACCAAAAAATGGATCTTGAATCTTTTCTGGCTGTTGTTATTCCCTAACAAATGCTAGCTTCATGTATAACCTAAAATTTGAAAAACTTTTTCCTTCATCAAATTAGATTTTGATCATGGAGATCTTGATAATTTCTGTAAGAATAGACGAGCAATTTTCTGAGATTTAGAAAAATCCAGAGGTTTCCCTATCTTGTTTGTTTCGCATTTTTCTCACTAAATTTTGTGGAATACGGTTGGATCTTCACCCAAATTTCTCTAAAAAAGCTTATTGGAAATGGAATGGTTACACAGTGTATAGCCATCTGGGATGGTGGTGGCCTCGAGCAATCTCAATTGCTCAGCACTCTGAACTTTACATCCAGCCATTTTTTGATATGAGTTTTATTAAAGTCGGATAGTTTATAGGCGAAAATATAGAATTACTAGCGTGACATCATGTCAATAGCTGGAGGAAGGATACAACTAGAGAGTTGTGCAATTGCTAGTATTGATGCAGTAGTGAAAGATTCTCAAACCATGATCAAAACCCTATAAAACTGAAAATTTGGTACGTGAGGACGTGCATGCATGTGCATGATTAATGCATGAGTGGAAATAAGCGTTGCCCAACAATTAGCGGATACGGCATTAAAACAGTACTTTTAACATGTAATTAATTATGCACACGAAGTTATTATCTTTGTTTGTGTTTGGATTGAAGGATTAATTATGTGTATAATCCATTCTTATTGAAGAAAGTGAATATAACCTTGTTAAAAATTGTCTGATTTAACCCTATTACCTTGAAAAACTTCGAGTTTTTATTATACCGGACACGTGTCCAACATTATGTTTAAGTCTTAAATGTTAGGTCTTAATTTTCCATGATGCGATAGCTGCATACATGCTATACTTTTCTAGAACTTCATGAGGAATCCTATGTCTGATTCCTCTATATATTTTTATTTTATTTTGATTTAATTTACTTTAAGCTGGTAAGGATGGAAAATGTTATTTCTCGTTTGCATCTATGACCACTTTTGGCACCAAATTAATAAAATTGACTTCTCAAACAAAATAGTGAAAGGTGTATCAGAAAGAAAATGCATCTCTTGTGTTTCTCGCGTGGATGGTAGCTAGTAATTTGACCTTTTAGGTATGAAATCTGTTGCCTAGACCATGGATGAGAAAACAAAGGGAGAGAGGAAAGAACAATTACAAGATAGGGAAGCTTGTACCAAATCATTGTAATCTAAATTTTGTGAACCATCAATGCTATACATTGGGACTCTACGAGGTTATGCGAAATTGATATTAAAAAAAGATATTTCTTGGGAATATTTCTGGGCGGTTGTATCTTGTGTTTATTTGGCGAGGAAAACAAAAGGAAAGCAGTCATTTGAATATTTGAAAGGAAGGTGAAGTCTTAGGGTTGTATGCCTGGCATTTATTTTCATACGAGGCCTAGTTAATTATTATGACGGTTTCTACTTTCGTATCAAAGAAAGAGCAATGCTGATTCCAATAGTTTTATATTTATATGTTTGCATTGTGATTTTTCTTTTAAATTTGGAATTATATTGCTGAATATTTCTAAATTTGGGAGTTTTAACTCGACATTTTTGTGCCGATGAGATGGCTGTTATGAACCTAACGACCCTTTTTATTTTATTTATTCGGTACTTGCAACTAGAGTGGGATTGCTTTTCTATGTTCGACATCCACAGTTCTTTTGTTGTCATTCGTCATGTACAGTAGCTTCATATGGCTTTGTTTGTCCCATTTCAAACTTACACGTGTTGAATTAGTTCTGTCTTTCAACATCTCCTCTTGTTTCTCTTTACATGGGAAGTTAGTGGTCAGAAGTTGTCACTTGTTAGATTTCCATTCTAATATATGCTGATACTATTTATGTTCGATTCAAATTTAGAACTTTTATATGATTGGGCGGGACAAAAGCAGAACCTGTTGGAAAGTCTTAAAGATTAACAGATTAGAACAGACTGAGCTGATCATTATCGAAGATTCAACAACATATTCAGAATTTGATTGCTATGACCTCCTGAGAAGGATACATGAAGGAAACATGTCTACTGGTGGACTTAAATTTGTCACCACCTGTTATGGGATTGTCGGTATGTTATATTCTCAGTATTCCGTGGCCTGAAATCTGTGTGTGTTTGAGCTCAAGAAGCAACTTGCCTTCTCCACCTCTGTCCCAGATACTTACTAACAGCTTTCCTGTGGTTTTAGGTTTCATAAAATTTCTGGGACCATATTACATGCTGCTTATCACTAAAAGAAGGAAGATTGGCACCATATGTGGTCATGCAGTATATGCCATTGCCAAGAGCGAGATGATTCCTATCCCCAATGCTACTGTTCAATCAAATATGCCTTATTCTAGGAATGAGAACAGGTGTTTGCTGATTTTGCATGTAAATGTAAAGTGGTGGTGATATTAGGAGAGTACTGAACTGTAAATTAATCATGCTCATTTGGGGTGTGTAGATTACTGTCTTAATGTAGGCTTTTCTCTAATTTTGTCTTGTTAGTCTACTGTGTAGCAGTTTTAGACCACTTATACACTGGTGGTGGTCTCTGATTGTTTTGCTAGGCACCACCACCGGCTCTGCGTAATGCCAATCATATGAAATTAATTAATTTTATGTACATACTAGAATATTTGCTTGTTATTTGAGTTCAAACAGCTGGAATACCTGAAATAAATATTTTGTTAGCCTTTGATACAATTTTCTTTGCACCATTGCAAGTTTTTTTCCTCCCAGTAACTGTGCAGGGGCACATGATGATGTGTTGTGATGTTAATTTGCCATGTTGTACAAAACAAGGTATTATCATGGTACACAAAAAAGGTATTACAGAGGTTAAGCAGGGCATATATTACTTTTTTGTTATGTACTTATGTTCATCTTCAATGAATTTAAGTTTCATTTTTGGAAATATAATGAACTATTTATTTATTTGCTTTTGCCCCTGCCTTCTCTTCTGTGTTGATTAATAGATACAAGAAGCTTCTCCGGGCCGTGGATCTTACAAAGGACTTCTTTTTTAGCTACTCCTACCATCTTATGCTTAGTCTTCAAAATAATATGAGCAATCATGAAACAGGACAAGCTCTATATGAGACAATGTTTGTCTGGAACGCGTTCTTGACTCGCGGAATTCGGAGTCAGCTCAAGAATTCAATTTGGACAATTGCATTACTTTATGGATTCTTTAAGCAGGTAATTACATTTTCAAGTTTTTCAAGAGTGTGGCTGTTGCGAGTTAATTCACCAACTACTACTCAAGTCTTTGTAAGATTGTATTTCTATAGTATTATTCGCTGGTCCGCGTCACATTTTTGCTTACTATTCTGGGTCTTGATGGTCATGATGGATTATCCCTCGTCAAGTTTTTCAGAATATACTCCTCTTTGCATTTCTCTGCGATTTTCTTTTATCTAAGGTGGAAATTTTAAGAGTAAGCTTTCGAGGATGTGTGGCGGTTATACTTGGTTTTGTTGTAGTTCTTTGGTACTACGTGGTGTAGCAAATATGTTGATCGCTCCTATGTTTATATTCCTTTTCTTGCAGAATCATGTGGACCTATGTATTGTTTATTCTTTTTAACAGGTTGAACTGTCAATATCTGGGCGTTATTTCAGCCTTATTCTCATTTCTAGAAGATCCCGTCATTATGCTGGAACCAGGTTTTTAATTATTTATGATTCGTGTCTTTTTATGATTTTGCTGCTAATTAATGAATTAGTTCAATACATGTAGAGCGACAACTGTCATTTCATGTAGAAGCAACAAATCATTTTCAGCGAATTATTGACTTAAGCTTAATATATTGTAGCTAGTGTATTGCTACAGGGGCTTGCTAGGCACTTTTGTGTGATGGATGACCAAAGATTATGACAACTGAGACACCTAATCTTTTCTTTCTTTCTTATTATATACTTTGACCATGTCCCTCTCTCTTTTGTATTTCAGATATTTGAAACGGGGGGTTAATGAGAAGGGACGCGTGGCAAATGACGTTGAGACCGAACAAATTGTGCTCGAGGAGGCTCTTCAAGGAAGTCCCCTACAGATGTCTTCTATTGTACAGAACCGGGGATCAATACCCCTTTTTTGGTCACAAGAGACATCACGGTTAAATATCAAACCAGATATTATACGTATGGCTCATAAAACTTAAAGGCTGTTTCAAATCGTTTCTTTTTGTCATTCTAATGGTGATTCCACATCTTCTTCCAGTATCAAGAAAGGACCCCATGTTTGAAGCCACTAAACTTCACTTTGAGAATCTTGTCAAGAGATATGGGAATCCTATCATTGTATTAAATCTAATTAAGGTAATTTTGGTGTGGACTGGTGTTCCAAACATCTCTATGCTTTCTAAGCATTCAGTTCCCTGACTTTATTTTTGGTTCATGTCTGATTTTCCATTTCCTTTAATTCTTGATTTTCAGACTCGTGAGAAGAAGCCTAGAGAATCTATTCTCCGTGCAGAGTTTGCTTATGCTATTGAGGTTATTAATAAAGATCTTACACCTGAAAATCGCTTAAAGTTCCTTCACTGGGATTTGAATAAATACTCGAGAAGGTATGGTTGCGCTTGATTTCTTTTGGCTCCAATGCATTTTGTGAGTTACAAGTGATTGACTCAATTGTTTTTTTGTCTATTTTTTCAGCAAAGGAACGAGTGTGTTGGCATATTTAGTCCAAGTAGCTGTTAATGCATTGGAGTTGACCGGATTCTTCTGCTGTCGGGTATACCCATCTTCATGGTAAGAGAAGTTTATTAGTGGATCGAGTTTGACTTGAGTAATTCCAATACTAGAAACACATTTTTTCGTTCTTATTCCACTTAGTATTTCTTGGGAAATTGTCAGTGCGAGACGTGAGGTTGATTTAGGCTTGAATTATGTTACTTTGGTGGTGCAATCGCCTGCTACAAGTTCTAGTTCTTCAGAAAATCGATGTGCCATTGGACAGTTTGTCAAAGTTACTCACAATGACTTGTAATAGAGGCACAAACTCTTATAATTTCAGATGTGTTGCTTATCTTGGCGTTACTGGATTTGTGCTCCTTTGGCTCATCTGATAACCCCCACATATGTTTTTTTGTCATTCTCAATAGAATATGCAATTATCCTCCCAAAGATGATGTATTTCATGTCTGGGGATATTGGTGCAGTCACAGATTATTGAGCTCCTGGGAGCGAAATATTTCTGTGTGTTTCTCCATATCTGACCATCTGTGGAAACTTTTTCAGTGAACTTCAATGCAGTAATAACTGTAATGTTAATTGCGCCAATGAGGATCTATGCGATTTGATAAAGGATTCCAACAGCTTGGATGAAGAGGACGAAATTATGGAAAATGGTTCCGTGGATGGAAGTCATTTCGTCAAACCTCCTGCATTTCAAAAAGGAGTTTTAAGGACAAATTGCATTGACTGTCTGGATCGCACAAATGTTGCTCAGTATGTGTATGGGCTGGTTGCTCTTGGTCGTCAGCTGCATGCTTTTGGGTACACTGATGTTCCCATCATCAACCTAGACTCCCCCTTGGCAAATGATTTAATGAAGATTTATGAGGCTATGGGTGACACCCTTGCTCTACAATATGGTGGATCTGCAGCACACAATAAGGTAAATGATGTGGCTCAGAAGTTATGTGGTTATGATTGCACTAGAACGAGTCGGTGGAAAATTTCACTTAACCACTTTATATATATGTGTTCCCAAAGCTGGGGAAATTTAAAATAATATATTTTCAAAGGCTGAAAATATATGAGTCGTTTATGGATGAAATTTCTGCTTAATGAATGTAAGGTGACGCAAATGACATATGTCAACATTTAACCTTCGCTTAGAATATTTACGACTACTCGTGACTGTCAGGATGAGCCACAATGGAGTTGATTAATGTGAGATCCATATTTTTCACCTTTACGAGAGCAATGGGGATCTTTTTCATCTGACTAGATGATTACATATTTTAAACTAAGAAACTTCTGTATGCTACTTCAAAATTATTTTACTTTTTGTTATTTAACAATAGTTAAAACTTAGTCTGCTCGCCTTGATCAAATATAGGAACCAGTAGCTTGGTTATGTTTGATCATTATCTTCCTGCTGAAGAGCCAAAAGTGGATTCTTCTGTTTGCATAAAGGCATTGTCTCATCAAAATTGGGTATTTCAAGTTTTAGATTATTGAGTGCTGACAACGTGATATTTAGTCTATTTGCACTACCTGGGAGATAGGTCATTTTATCAGTTCGATGATATCAACAATTATCAAGCATTGTCGCAGTTATGATGCTTTGAATTAACTCTATTCATTGCATGAGTGTGTCAACCATGCCTCTGAGGAAAAGCTGTAATCTGTGATAAGATGTAGATCTGTGTAGTCCTTCCCTTCATTTATCTTCTGCTTGATTATTCAATTGAAGCCTATGGTTTTCTTATCTATACCAGTGCATTAAATGTTATTGCCTCAGAATCATGACACAGGATAAGCACTCCACATTTGCTATGTTAAACAGATATTTTCGGAAAGAAGAGGTCAATGGAAAGCGGCAACTCAATCCCAGGAGTTTTTGAGAACTCTTCAACGCTATTACAGTAATACTTACATGGATGCGGAGAAACAAGATGCTATTAATGTGTAAGCCAATTGGTTCTCCCAAATTTTTAATGAAAGATATTAGAGTTAACTTGGTTCATTTTCTAATTTATCTATCTCGTCAAATAAGTTCTCAGGCACATTTTGGGTGTAGTCCATTTATATTTTATAGTATCACAACTATCAAGATTACCACATTTCCAGCTTAATGTGTAGTGCTTACTTCTGCTTCTTACCATGTGCAGGTTTTTGGGATATTTTCAGCCACAACAGGGTAAAGCAGCTCTGTGGGAACTTGATTCTGATCAGCATTACGATGTTGGAAGGCGTGGTTCTGATTTCACTGAAGAAAATGCCAGGTGATTTTTAAAATTTAAGTGTTTGTGTACTTGAAGAGAGCTTATTGTTAGTCTAATGTTCGATAATCAGACGTTCCTATGTCTTGTTTAGTTCCATTTCCTAACAGTATTCATCTCTAAAGTACTTCACTTAAGCCAAAGCGAAAAGATATTTGTAGATTTTTGCCTTTTCAATCTTCATCTAAAACACCCAATTAATACAAGATGGCAGTTAAAAATAGGGTAGGCATTGTAATTTTATTTGTACTGTTTTAGAATATTGTAATCTAACTCATACTCAAAATCCTACTTCATGAAGTTTCATTTTCTTAGTATTGTGGGTATCTTCATTTGCATTTTCTCCGATTTCCTTGATGTGAAATTAGAATCTTACATATCACTCATTCCCTTCTTTGGCAGCAATATCCTTGTTGCCCAACTGGAAGAACCTGACAGGAAATATATTGACATAAGCATCTGATAAATGCTTTAACTCTTTATTTGTATTTCAACTGATAATTATTTCTGGAAATAGAATTCATTTGGACAAAATTGTTGGGCATCCCCTGGTTGAAGTATTTGTGAAGAGGCTATACATCTTCAAGGCTTATTTGCGGTCGAACAAGTAGGGTCCTTGAAAATTCCTTGATTCTCGTTTATTTGAGTGTATAGGTCAATTATCAAAAGGTCACTCTCCGATGGAAACATTCTGTGCGATACCAACTCACCTATTGATGATGCAAATGCTGAAAATGTGGATAATTCTAACAAACCACTATCTGGAAAGACTCAAAGCTGTGACATTGGTCTTTCTGAGTCAACTCCAGAAATCTCAACTTGCGGAAGTGAAGTATCTTTTTCCAGGCGAGTTTTCTTAATGATATATCTTATATCTGGTAATTTTTGGAGTATGAATGGATGATCAGATTTTTGGACAACTAAATAGGAAATTATAGTTTAGCTGTTCACTTTGTAAAAAATAATTAGTTTATCTTTTTGACATGACGTTAGCAGTTGCTGTTTGGCTGTACTGTTTATGTTGTTCACTCTTTCTAATGAAGACTGTGTCATGCAGGTATACCCCCTCAATGTCCCGCAGACAGCTTTTTCCAGATATGCAACCAGATCTGTATCTCGAAACTGAGGACATGTACTTATATAAACGTGGAGATTCATTCAATTGCTCAAATTTTTTTGACATTGATTGGCTTTCTTCATCTGGAAATTCATGTGAAGAGGAAACATATGAAAGGTAATAATTGTTTAGATAAGAACTCTCCATTTTGCTCTCATGTTCTATTCAATTTAAGAGAATATGAGGGAGGGTGGAGTTTAGTGAAGGAAGAGATTTTTGGGGAAAATTTCTAGTACATTTCGTTGCTGGAATGTGGTCCAGCGAAAGCAAAATACAATCTTTTTGTTTATGTTTAATCCCAGCCACGAAGCTGCTAACTATGATTCCAGGCCTTAAATTCTGACCATTAATTAATTACTAACTTGAATTATTATCATTACTAATTCTACTTACGTAATTGATACTAATATCTTTGATACTACTTTCCCTTCATTTGTTCAACTATGTATTTTCTGGAGTTATATCAGTTTGACAGACAATTCAATGTCTTGACATTTTCAGATCTACACTAATTGGCTCGTTGTCTACTGGTTTGTCTTCGGGTGAAGTTAAACCGGAGAGCAGCTCCGCCAATGGGTCTGGGTCCCTCTTGGAGGTTAGTTCACTTGCATCTAATTTATTGTTTGGCTGGATGATTAACGTCTCACATCTATCTCACCATACATGATACAAATAATCCGTCCGTCTCCCGCATATTCTTGTTAAGACCCACAATACAAATCTTTAGCTTGACTTGGTGTTGCATGCTCTGTCCAAACGAGCGAGTGATTTGATGGATATCCAGTCCGCATACATGTCGACAATACTGAACCAAATGTTGACTGTAGCTAAAAAAATGAAAGAGACTATGGGGATACAAGCTATAATGTACAACATTAAAGGACTTTATTAAGTTTTCATCTTGTTGATCGAGTGTTTCTGGAGTTTTCATTTTGTTGATTGAGTGTCTCATCATGCAGGGTAAGGAACCCGCTGCAGAAGATGTGGGCTCTGGTACATTGACTGGATTCTCTCAAAGATTCGTACATTGGGTTATGCATGGAGATCTACTTTTTCCTTGAAATTCAACATTTTTTAATCTGGAATTGAATCCATCCGAAGGATGTGCATCAGTTACTGGAAATAAATATGGCAAAAAATGATACTAGAGAAATGGACAGGTCAAGAATTTTGGTACAGAAGATGGAAGATTTCACCGAAAATAACTACAAATTGTAAATTTGCAGGCATTAATTTGCGTTGAGAGTATCATTTAACCCCAAAGCAGAGTACAATTAGACCCTTTTAGATCCTTATATTCGGTCCTTCTAAATTCCTATAAATTTTTCTGTCTTGTAAATATTAGTAAGGAGTTATTTTTTTAGGATTTTACATCTATTATATTATATTGCTGAAATAATTTTTCTCTGTCCATTACATTTTGTTCCCCTGCTATCTTGTTCATCGTTTTCTCTAATTATTATTATTATATTATTATTATTATTATTATTATTATGGTGGAAAAATAATCATGTGATATAAATATATGAGCCTCCTCAGTGATGTTAATGTTGAGGTGTTATAACACCCATATATTTTTTTTATGACGTGAGAACCTGCAGCTGCTATTTTTCGGTGCGCACTGGGTAAATCCTCGGATTAACACAATAGTTTGTAAATTACATTAGCCAGGTAAATAATATTTGACAAGCTCTGTGTGATAGGCTAGTTCAAGAAGATGTTGGTAGGAAAAATTGATTTCCTGACCTTTGGATAAGAGTTTAGCTATTTCATCAACTTTGACACACCCCTAGCAAGTTATAACACTCATATTAATTACAACCAATGTGGAAGTATGATATAGCACACAAGCTACTATTCCATGTACTTATTTGAACGCCATTCAAAGTTTTTTTTTGTTTTTTTTTTAAAAATTTTTATTGTGTTGAAAAACACTTACTCACGTGTGCATGCATCAGACTCAAACATATAGACGCGAGCTTGCATGCACCATGGGAAATTGTTGGAGTGGCTGGTCGACATTCACATGGGGCTCCCCACTAATTTTCAGCTTTCCTTTCTTATTTTAATTTATTTTAATTTAAAATAAATTTATTTTAAATAAAAAATTCATAAATCGGATTGTAAGTTAGAAAAATATTTAAAATTAATACTATCATTTATTTTTATAGCTGACGTGGGTGACAAAGGATTGCCTGAATTAGCA
Organism: Henckelia pumila; assembly: GCF_033568475.1. Lineage (NCBI taxonomy): Eukaryota > Viridiplantae > Streptophyta > Magnoliopsida > Lamiales > Gesneriaceae > Henckelia > Henckelia pumila. The sequence goes on from NC_133121.1 coordinate 153,012,041, forward strand.
GAATTCGGGTGGTCCACTAAATCAGGAGTCCAGAACTCCAACAATCTTCTGCTCCAATGAATCAACTAACAGAGTCGAGATCCAATGTTTGATCTCTTCGTGGCTGTCACCTGCTTCACGAACATTAGAAACGTAAGAAAAACCCTCAAACGCTCAAGTCAGAACACGAGGTAATAAGGTTTGACTGAAAAGTAATAACACAAAAGTTGTTTCTAGATTTTCGGAGACTGAAACTTCTACATCACCACTTCTTCCACTTGAAAGGTTTATACCAGAAGATTTTGAGAAATACAACACCTTGTACAACCCAAATTCAGCAATGACTTAACACTGTCTTAAGCTAAAACTCCTAGATTCAATACAATCTTCGATTGATATTACAAAAGTGTGTGAAACAATTAAATGTTCTAGCACAAATATGATCCTCAATGATTAGATATCTAACTTGAATACGTGTGATTTTGAATTGTGTAGACTATGAAACTTTGAAAATTCGACTGAAATTTTGATCACAGTAATAGCTTTTTGAGTGCAAAGTGTTCGAGCGCTTCCCTCAACTGATCTCTATCCCTATTTATAAGCACGATTTGCAACAGTCAAAATTACATACAAATTTATCCGTTCTTCATATTAATTTCTCGTTGCTTGAGCTGTAAGTCTTAGAGACAATTTTTGAGGAATAATACAACCCACGCACCGACGCTGTTGCAGAGTCTGTTATGGTTTTGTCTCTTTCCCAAAATGATAGCAATTCAAATTTAACCTGACTTTGAAAAACTTGGGAATGTCGTATTGACTGCAACTGATTTTTGAAAAAACTAGGGAATGTCGTATTGGTTGCAACTGATTTTTTTGATTATTCTTCGATACTTATCAATTGCCTAGTCTTCAGTTGAGTACTCTTGACTGACTTGAGATAATCATCCAGTCGTGGTTCAATCAAGGTATTAAGTTCAGTCATCGTCATCAAAAATATTCTTCTCTCGTTTATTTGGAAATCTTTAGATTAGTTGTATAAAAATATACAATGAGCTCAGGATAGAACCAATTGTAACCTCATTAAGTTGTCTGTCTGTCTGTCTAGTTGAGTTTCTCTTATCAGTGATCTATTTTACCTTTATTTGTTAAACACAAAAAATCTTAGATTTATTCTCCAACAACCTCCTCAAAGAAAAAAAAAGCAGAGAGCTTTTTATAATCCAAACGTCACTTACCAAGAAGAGTTCATGATATTTGTAGGCAAAGTAAAATGGATCTAAACTGCAAATATATCTTTCTCCTTAGGTTTAACTATTAATATCTAATCCTATTAGAGGATCAATTTTACAAATTGATTTGCCTTTTTCTTTTATATATTTTACCTTTATTAGGATCACGATCTATTTCCATTTAATTAGAATTATAATAGAATAATCAAAATACCTTATACCCATCAATAATATTATTTATTTTAAATAATAATTAAATATTATAAATAAAACTGAAAGATACTTGTTTAATATTAAAAAGAATAAAGATAATGAGTGGACATTGAAACTCATAAATCACGGAAGTCAATGTTAAAATGAATGTTAGTGAAAAAGAGTCAATATAATGAGTGATGTCACCTGGAAAAATTGGGTATGCTAGGGTAAGAAATCTCTCGGGTAGAATATGTGTCTTTCCTGGCTGAATTCCAGAACTGGTACAATAAGCCCTGACCAGGTGGTATTTGTACACACTCGAACAAGAAAGTTAGTGGGGCGCTGGAAAGATTTTTGCCGTGGCCACTCCAATGCTCAAGTAAGTGAATTATTCACACAAGAAAAAGAAAATACTTACAAGAATAAGTATATAAAGTGTTTAGAGAATTTAAAATGAACTCCCTGATTTTACCTTTACTGGGGTTATTTAGAGGGTATTTAGATCGGTGACCATTTTCGAGATTTTCAGGTAATGACCACGATGTAGGGATGTTGGCCACGTCCAGGTCTGGCGACGACTCATAGACATGGGAGAGAATGTGTCTCTTGATTATTGGTGGATGTGATCCATGATAGATTGACTTGGTTCCCCTGTTTTGCCTGGCCAGGGAAGACTCCAATGTGTTGTAAGTGTCTGAAATGCCAAGGCCTCCCTGTTTGGCCAGACACCCTTTCCAGCCAGGCCAATCTTCCACTCGGGTGTCCTGGGCTCTTCCTTCCCGGCTAGGGTCCAAGGATGGTCAGGAAATTTTTCGGGATATCACCACTCCTTTCTCAAATAGCCGGGTTAGGTTCACACTTGCTATCCCGAGTAATCAGACTTGGACCTGGGTGAGAAATCGAGTTCTGAATTTTTAAGTGGTCTAGGGCTGACGATAGAATGAGGTAAGCCCTAGAAGTTGAGACGACATGTGTCTATCAGACGTTGCTTCATGTTCTCGCATCGTCATTTTACCTTCTTGAGTGACCCGGTACAACTTCCAAGGCACATCCTACCCGTTCATTCAACTCGAGAGCAACTGTTCAGATTGCTTTGAATTATTTTATAAATGCTGATCCTCCACATTCATTCCACACTTTTCTCCTCCCAGCTTCTCCGCTTCTCCGTGCCGTGTACTTTCGATGAGACTCTCTGTAACCTTGCTCATTTTCATGCTCTTCTATTTAATTTCCTTGTGTCTTTTTATTTCTTTACATATGTCACACTCCACTTTTTCTAATCCCGGGGTGAATTCTCATGGCTCATCGGAGTACGAGTCTATGGGACGGAGCTCCGATAATACCCCTTGCCCCAATCCTATTCTAATGTCTATTTCTTCATCTACGAATCCTACTGCCCTTGCCCCCTTCCGTATTCGGGAACCAACTCCTAAGACTAACCATAAGCCTAAATTATCCAACCCGATTGCCGAGTCATCTAGTACCCAGGAGAAGGGAAAGGGAAAACTGACCCTTCATCCCAAGAAAAAAAAATCCCAAACTTCTCATTCTAGCCTTCTTGAGGGGACTGAGTCCCAGTGTCCCATGGTTCTCCACCATGGACTGCACCCTTCCTATCGGGGCTGCGTCCATCCCTTCCAGCTACTCTGTCTTCCTTTAGCTAGGTCCCTCAGACCAACCGACCATCCCCTCGAGGGCCACTATACTTTTTTGCGAGATCAAGTCCACAGTGTTCTTCGGTTCCCAATCCCTTCTTTTTATACTGAGGTATCTCGTTTCATCGGGATCTCGGTAAACCAATTCAAACTCAACTCCTCCCGAATAATGATTTCCAATTACATCCTATTAAAAACGAACAATTTTCTCATCAATCCCTTTATCCTCCAATATTACTTTGCTTGTCGTTTCAACTACGGGGCATTCTCTTTAACTTCCCAGTTTAACAGCCAGTTCTTGGAAGAAATCCATCCTCCTTGAAAGGGTGGAAGGAAAAATACTTTTTTCATTCAAACCCCTTCCCCTCTAGGGTGCTTGATTGGATTTTTTCCCAATCTACCCCCAACCTGAACTTGCTGGAGAGTTCAGGACTCGGGAGCCCTATGTCCGGAGCCAAGAGCTTGTGGAGAGCCAATAATTTTCCTCTTCTACTATGATATCCGAGGAGAACCTAGTAGCTTATGGGCTGAGTTTCCGAGTGGAGGACCTGCGGGATTGGGTAATTTATGAGTACGACATCTTGGGCTCTCAACCTGATAAGTTTCTCTCAAGATTTTTACCTTACTTTTCTCATTCCTAGTTGGTCATACTTGACCATTTTCCTTGAATTTTTTTAGGTCACTCAAAAATGACAAAACAAGCATTTGCCCAGCAATGGGCCGAGGAGATGAGAAAGGCCACCGAGAAGATCTAGGACGAGAAGAAAGCTGCAAGAGAACGGTTTGCTTTATAGACTAGGATCAAGACAGAGACTACTGGGAAAAAGACCCCTACCGCTCTGGCTGCTGAGACGAAAAGGTCCCTTGTTACTTTCAAATACCCTGGGCTCGAGGTGTTGAGTCAGGGCTCCCGACCTTCCCCATGATGTCGAGGACTCAGTGGATTATATGCCCATCCTCCAGCAGTAACGAAAAGCCACCTCTGTTCCGGAGTCCATACTGCTCAGTGACATTGAGGATGCCGGTACCTCTTCCTCCCCTATTTGAGCAATGGATCCTAGCTATCCCAAGAAAAAAATCCCCAACCGTTTGAGTCCAGCCCTCAAGATATCAAGGTAAAACTTTTCTTGGACGGGGTTTCCTCCATGGGTGTAAGACTATTGAAAATCCTAACCTCCCCTACCGAGTTGTCCCATCTATCTGGATATGTCCACGGTTTTATGGTATGAGAACCACCTCCTAATGCGACAGCCCGGCATGCTACATATCATGGCGCCATTGACTGAGAAGTGTTCATTATAGGTTCCCAGTACCTTTCACTTGCATATGCACATAGAACTTGTATACTCATGATTTCGTATTGAGATTTTTATGCTCACGTCCTCGGTTTTTGTTCTAGACACCCCATTACACGGGGCATGACTCAGGTTGGACGGACCCGGTAGTAGCGGTCGTTGAGCTACAGCAGGGTGGATTTGTACTGTACCAGGTTTTCGTTGTAATTAGGATTTTAGATTTACCTTCGATGGGGTTGTATAACATTATTGGTTGTTATAGTATTCGTTTGGACCGGTTGTATACCGCCAGTAGGTTTTAATTGTTTTAATTACGTTTTGCTAAATTTTCAAATATCGTTTTTAAGTTGATTTGCATGCTTTAAGCTTTGGTTAATCAGTGATTCTGGGTTGGGTCGCTTACACATGTATTTGATGAGTCTTCTGTATGTACAACACCAGAAAATATAAACATGAACAATCTTAAGTCACAGACTGAAAAACACTATGATAGATGTGTGTGAAGATGAAGACTGCTCAAATCAATTATATAAAGATATTATTATTCCAACAGTTGAAGTTGAAACAGTCGAAGAAATACCACAAAAACATATTGTTGAACCAGTTACTGTTGAAGAAGAAGAAGTAGTTTAAACTGTGGAACCTGTTGTAAATAATCCCATTGAACCAAATATTCGGTGGAATAGATATCATCCACCTGAGTTGGTTATAGGTGACCCTACTGCTCCTATTAGAACAAGAAGACAAAATTTTAATGAATTTTTGCATGCAGCTTTCATTTCTCAAATAGAACCTAATAAGGTTGATGAAGCTCTAGCTGATGCAAGTTGGATTGATGCAATGCAAGAAGAGCTCAACCAGTTTGAACGTAGTAAAGTATGACATTTAGTTCCTAGACCTGCAAAGCAAAATGTCATAGGTACTAGATGGGTTTTTAGAAAGAAACTGGATGAAAATGGAATGGTGGTTAGGAACGAAGCTCGAATTTTTTCCCAAGGTTATAGGCAGGAAAAAGGCATCGACTTTGATGAATCATTCGCACAAGTTGCAAAACTAGAAGCCTTAAGAATATTTCTTGTCTATGCTGCCTTGAAGGACTTCAAAGTTTATCAAATGAAAGTCAAGTCAGCATTCCTGAATGGTCTTCTTCAAGAAGAAGTATATGTTGAACAACCATCAGGTTTTATCAATCCAACTTATCCTCATTTTGTTTTTCAACTAGATAAAACCTTATATGGTCTCAAACAAGCTCCTAGAGCTTGGCATGACACCCTCCTTCAATTTATTCTTGATCATAACTTTGTGATTGGTACCGTTGTTAAGACACTTTTTAAATATACTAAAGGAGATCACACTTTGCTTGTTCAAATATACTTTTACGACATCATATTTGGGTCAATTAACCCCAAACTATGTGAAAGGTTTTCCAAACTCATGAAAGATAAATTTGAGATGAGTATGATGAGAGAATTAATATTTTTTTAGGACTGCAAGTAAAACAACTCGACAAAGAAATATCCATCAACCAGTCTAAATACTCCAAAGAGCTTATCAAACGTTTTGGCATGGAAAACTAGTCACCTGCTACTACTCCCATGAGTGTATTTATTAAATTAGATAAAGATGAAGGGGGAACACCAGTTGATGTCACAATGTATCAAGGAATCATAGGCTCATTACTGTATCTAACTGCCAGTCGTACAAACATTATGTTTGCAGTTTGCCTATGTGCTCATTTTCAAGCTGCTCCAAAATAGTCCCATTAAATTGAAGCTAAGTGTATCCTAAGATACTTAAAAGGAACAATTAATGTGGGTCTTTGATATCCCAAAGGCTCAAGTTTTAATTTAATTGGTTATACTGATGCAGATTATTCAGGTTATAGAATTGATCGAAAAAGCACAAGTGTCTTTTGTCAATTTCTCGAAGATAGAATAATTTCTTGGTTTAGCAAGAAGCAAACTTCTATCGCAACATCAACTGCTGAAGCCGAATATGTAGCAACTGGCAGTTTTTGTGCTCAAATTCTATGGATTCAACAGCAGTTGAGAAACTATGGAATCTAGTCTGAAGAAGCTCCAATCTTGTGTGACAACACTAGTGCCATTGTTATCACATACAATCCAGTGTTACACTCAAGAACCAAGCATATTGATATCAGACATCATTTCATTCGAGATCATGTCATGAAAAGGAGATCAAACTAGAACACATATCCACAGAGCTTCAGACCGCTGATATCTTCAAAAAACCTCTACCAGACGCTAAGTTTTCTTTCTTTAGAAATGATCTTGAATTAATTGATTTATCTTAATATGCATAAACTTTGGGGCAATATCTTTATTCATGATTTGAATCTTGATTAATTCATATTAAGTTTTAGGTTCTTTAAAGATATTTGTTTTCCTTGCACAAAACAAATAACACAAATAGTAAACCTTAAAGGAAATTTTATTATTTAAATAGAAATTCTAGAGATCTCTCTCTCCACATTTCATTTTCACATGTTCATCTAGACTGGAAGACCATCGAGCAACCTGGGCATTTTCATTAGAGGTTCATATCTTATTGAGCTCCCTGTGCTCTCATAAGAGCATCAGGAGCAAAACACCAGTTGGCTGGTAGATGTCTTCAGCATTGGTGGTCTTCAACAGTCTCTTGAACCTCCTCTCTCTTGCCACCAGTTTTCTGGTGACAGTTTGGGACAACAGAGGAAGAGACATCTCTCTGAATCTTTGAAGCCTCTAAATTTGACATCATGTTCGCATCGTCTTCCTAAAGACGATTGCTTCATATCTAGCCTTCCGACTCTCCAAAACAACATGGTTAAAGGAAGCAACCAGATCACCTGATGAAGAACTTGCACCATTCATCCTTAAGAGTTTATGTGTTTATAAGAGTTTTGTGGTTTTAAAACTAAGGTAGTTGCTTCTCTTTTATACACCAAAATTCTGGAATTTGAACAGTTTTCCGACTGTCTATTCCCCATTGTCCCAATTCATAGACAGCAAAATTCTATGTTTCTTGAAAAATGATATGCCGAGCAACATTTCTTAAAATCTTGTTCTCAACCAATTATTAAAGGACACTTGTGATTTTCTCGATAAAACAAAAATTGTGTCATCAAGTACATTGATTTACTTCAACGGAAAATCTTAGGAAAAGTTATGATTTTATCAAAATGGAAAATCATAAAATCTTATCATTATTAAAATTAAGGGATTTATTTTGGGCATTTGTTTTATAAACAATTTTTTTTACAGTCCAAAATTTTGTTTAGCTCCTTTTTGTCTTTTGAAATTTTGGAATTTTTAATGACACTACAGTTGTCAAAACGAGTCGGGCCCGTCGCGCCATTAAAAATTGACGGGTTGGGTTGGGTTTTTATTGGCCCGTTTGGATTCGGGCCTAAAAGGGCCAACCCAAACGGGCCACGGGTTGAAGCGGGGCAGGGGGCAGGCCGGCCCACCTGTTTTTTTTTATAAAATAAAAATTTTAAATTTTTTTGAATTATGGGTATAAAAATACTTATTTTTAAATAATGTGATTTTAAAATTTTAAACTAGTATTTGATATATTTTTAATATCTTACATTATTATTTTTTATGGTTACATATTTATTTATATTATTCATACTATTTGAAAATGTGACTTTTTATTCAAAATATAATAGTTAACATCAAAATTTTATATAATTTGTTTAATTGTGATATTTATTATTTGTTATTATTTAACATTGTTGATATATATTTTTCAATCTCAAATACTAATTTTGTTTTTTTAATTTTTAATATTTTTTAAAAATTTTGGCGGGTTGGCCCGCCTAACCCGCAACCCACGGCGGAGCGGGTTTGGATTTTTATGGCCCATTGGAGACGGGCCTAAACGGGCCGCGGGTTATGGCGGGGTGGCTCGGCCCGTCTGACAGCTCTAGACACAAGCACACATCATTGAGTGGCCCATCCAATCCTATATATCAAAAACAAACATTCACTTCTCATTTACGTTGACTTATTTTCCTTGCAATCTTATTTTCAGATATTACATATTATCAAATACTTTTGTGTGCATTTCTTCATATCTCTTTGCAGGACTTTAACTATGGATTTTAATTCAAATGATATATCTTTTGATTTGAAAGCATCCGGACTATCAGAATGACAACATCAATAATATTTATGAGATTCTTAAAGCCTCTGGACTACGAAAATTTTTGACTTGTGAATCCAACTATTCCACTGACGTGGTTATTGAGTTCTTCACAAATGATTAAGTGAAGCATGGATAAGTGTGTAGCACTGTATTGGGAACAAATTACTCCATCTCTCAAAAATTCTTTGGAGATTCTCTTGAATTAACCACCGTCGGAGCACAGAAATTCTCTGATGTGCTCGATGAAAATATGGATATCTGGTCACGACAATTTTATCTTACAGGTGCTCCTTTCAGCTCCAGGTTACAAAATGGACTTCAAAATAGAATACAGATGGATAGCTAACATTGTAGCTACAGTTTGTTGGCAAAAGCTGGAACTTTCGAGAAAATTACGTTGGAAAAACTTTTAGCTATGGTATTAATTGCCTCCAAGATCCAAGTCAATTGGTCAAAAATTTTGTTTCACATCTTCAACGAAATGGTGCGAGGTAAGAACCAATATCAAGGTTTTGCTATTTATATTTGTTATATGTTGAAATTTTTGGGTGCAAATGTGGTTATGAATGAACCATGGGCTCATGCCAAAACAATGAATGATGCATTCACTGCCAGCTTTATCAAGAAAAATACTTTGAGCACTAAAGAACTGCTTCAAGTTAAAATCGAAGAAGGAAAAAATAGACTGCACAGTCCAAGGTTCTAACTGGACAATCAAAAATCACCAAAAAGCAGAAAGGACCAGTCAAAAGAAAACTTGCCTTAATTGTATCAGATGAAGAAGAAAATTCAGAGGACACTCCTCTCATCAATGTTTTCTCCAAGAAAAAGACACCTAAAAAGATTGTTGCAACTACTGATGTGATTACCAAGGCTGCAAGTGTTGATTCTCAAAAGCCAACTGGTGCCAAACCAGTCCACAAGAAAAAAGAGAAAGTTGAAGCTAATCCAATCAAAACCTCAACAGTTCAAAGAGTTATTGATCTTAGTATCTCTTTAAATATAGGTCTGTTGGAAAGATAATGACTCTATTTGATGCATGGATAGATAACAGAAATAACACTCTCTACTCAACCATTTTAGAAGAAAAGTTACTAGGACGTCTAAGTAAGCTGGAAGACCTGATACTCAAATGGGCCGAAACTCAGAAAGTAACAAAGGCTGTACTACAACGAGATTTCATTTATCAAGAACTCCGAGAAAGTCTTCTTCGAATGGTGATTCAAAGAGAAAGAGAAAATTTTGTACCTACAGCTCGAACAATCGCAGATGATGCTGCTGTAATTTCTCAACTTGAAATGGATAGCCGTCATATATCCAAAGTTATCCAGATGATGAGAAATGATCTTAAACTACCAAAAATTAAGCTTAGCGAACATCTTGAAGTTGTGAATGATGAAGGCGAATAATTGATAAAAGAGATTGAGGAAGGAATCTCTGATTCCGATGAAACTGAATCAGAAGAAGATGAACAAAAAAGACTGGTGATATTCTTAAGTCACCATCTCCATCCCAGTCTTCTCAAATTGTTCCACCATCTTCTGATGCTCAAGTACACATTTTACTTGAAATTCCTGTTGTCTTACCTACAAGGGAAAGCTCTTCAACAAGTGAAATTCCAAATATTGCTATTTCATTTGCCTGTACATCCATCATACCAGTTGGAATACCAATTCGAGAAGTATCCATGACTTTTGTGGTTTTTCTATATTTGACTGAATTAGAGATTCTTGAGAAACAGGCTGATCAAATGGACATAGATAAAGGGCCAGAATTTCTCATCTCTACTGAAAAACAAACAGAAACTTCTCCATCTAGTCCAACCAAGTTGATAAATGACTCGATGATCATTCAGTTAGCAATAATCGAACCAGAAAGAGATCCTTCTCCAGAAAATGAATTGACAAGGGATCTGATAAGTATGTTATTAAGCGTTATTTTGTGCTATTTTCGAGTTTAGTTTGCATGCATTCATTGTGTTTTGTTTGTTTTTGTTTTATTTATTTATTATTTCATGCACGCAGTCTACATTTCACTTTCTCGGGTTTATTTGCAGGAACAATGAAAAAGCAACAAATTTCGGGCAGAGCACATCGTGCTCGAGTGGGATTTTTTGACCGCTCGAGCGCGCCAGGGGATTGTTAAATTTCAAGGAATAAACATCGCGCTTGAGCGAGATCTTTTTACCGCTCGAACGCATCCGTGAGGAAATTAAATGTGCAGGCAGAATAGCGTGTGCTCGAGCGGGTACTTTATACCGCTCGAGCGTGATCTTCGGAAATAGAAATCCTATTTTTGGCGGACTCTCGGTTTGAAAGGAAAATATCTCTTGTACTCGGGGTATAAATAGAAAACTCTTCATCAGATTAAGGGTTCCAGAACGTGATTGAAGGATGGCGACTAGCTTGGAGAGATTTGAAGAACACTATACTTCTTCTCCTTTTATTTTCTTTTGATTTTTTTGTTGAATGATTAAACTTTTGATTTGAATAATGTTTATAATTATGGAGTAGACTTTTATTATCGATTGAGGCCGCGAGATTGGGCCGAGAAAAGTTTATGTTGAACACGTGGATGGTTATTTAGGATTTTTGATTTATGTGTCAAATTATTGACTGTTGGATTTATCTTTTTCTTCTTGTGAATGATTTGGCCAGTTATTTACTTGATTGTTGATTGATTCTGAGTCGAAAGATTAAGGATTGATTGTGTTCACTCCAATAATTGACACAAGATTTAATCGACTAGAAATAGTAATCGATTCATTGTGCGGTTTTTAGGTAAAAACTGAATTCTCATAGATTTTAATGCGTTTGAGTTTGATTAGAATTAATTAGAAATAATTAATCCGTCCAACTTGAATAAGTTTGGAAAATTCTAGAAATAGACTGTTGAACAGAATAGGAGAATTCACCGTGATTTATATTAAATTTGAATCCAAAATTTTGCCACGTTTTTGCATGATCTGCTCGGTACCTTCATGTGTCTTGATCAATTTATTTTTAATTGAATTCATAAACCAAGTTCTAGTTGCAAGTTTGTTTCAATTTTTAATTTATTTGTTAGTTTAAAATTTACTTGAATTCACTCAATCACTTTTATTTCTTAGTCTAAATTAAGTACATTAAATATATTTTGGTAATTGTCATTCAGTCCCTGTGAGATCGATATCTGGACTCTTTGTCCGTATACTACTACTTGACCTAGTGCGCTTGCAATATTTATTAAACACCGAATTTTATGGTCAAGTTTTTGGCGCCGTTGCTGGGGAATGATAGTGATATCAAGATTTTTTATTCACTTGAGATTAGACATTTATTTTGCGTATTTATTTGCTGAATTCTGAACCTTTCTCTTTGTTTCTGAATTTCAGGTACAATCTTTTCTTGTATGCACCGCACTCGACTCTCCAAAGATCTTGTACCACTTGATTTGGAAATCGAAGAAAGCTCAGAAGAACATAAACTTAGTGATTGAATCCGAATCGGAGAAAGAGATGGCAAACAACGGGAATGAAAATCGTACGGTGCTGGATCTCATTAGACCTCCAGTCGAAGGATATGAATCCAGTATTGTTCGCCCCGCTGTTGAGGAAAACAATTTTGAGCTTAAACCAGCCATCATTCAAATGATAAAACTTCAAGCTCGATTTTTAGGAACTGCAATTGAAGACCCTTACGCTCATCTGGAGCGATTTCTAGCTATCTGCGACACATTTAAGTTTAATGGAGTCACAGCTGATGCACTGAGACTGCGTTTATTCCCATTCTCTTTGCAAGGAGACGCAACTGAATGACTTACAGAGTTGCCTTCTGGATCTATTACGACATGGACAGGACTTGTTCAAGCCTTTTTGAACAAGTATTTTCTACCTAACAAGATGGCACAACTATTCTCTGACATTATATCATTCAGACAGAATGATGGAGAGTCTCTTAATTTAGCCTGGACCCGATTTAAGAAGATGTTTAGGATGTGTCCTCAGCATAATTTGACTCAAAGCCAGTAGACCCAAACATTCTATAATGGTGCCGACCCTTCAGTGCGATCTATGCTGGATGCAGCAGCAAATGGAAGTTTATTCCGGAAAATGCCAACAGATGCATGGGAAATAATTGGGAATATGACAGAAAGTAATGTTGGTGTCCAGATCTGAAGAAGGAAATAAAGCAGGAGTCTTGGAGGTTGATGTTTTAACAGCACAGACTGCAAAGATTGACTCTATTACTCATCAAATGTCGCAGATGCAGTCAGCCCCTATTAATCAAGTGCAGACAAATATGCCAGAGGAACCGCAGGTGTTTGAAGTTGATGCAGCAAATTTTGCTGGAAACCAAGGGAGGTAGCAGTATAAACACTACAACAATACATATAATCCGGGATGGAAAAATCATTCTAATTTTTCATGGAAGCCCTCATAAATTACTTGTAACACTTCCAAACCAGAGGAGAAAAAGCCAAGTTTCGAGGAGATTATGATGAAATATGTTGCTGGAACCGAAAAAAGGCTGCAAAATCAAGAAGCAATGTTGCAAAAATTGGAAATACGGATGAGCTAGATAGCCACCCAACTTTCAACCAGAGCACCGGGAACGTTGCCTAGCAACATTGAAAAGAACCCGAGAGATATGAATGCTATCATGGTGGTTACAAGATCACAAGATGAAGGACTTGAAAAGAGTTTTGAGGGAGAGGAGACCATGAGGCCTAGCACCGATGAGAAAAAGGAGAACAAGAAAATTTCTACAGATTCGTCTCCTATAGATAAGAGAGGTAAGTCTACTAATTCTGATGTTAATGTGAATATAGATTTAAGTAATCTTCCTTTTCCCCAACGAGTAAAACAACTGCAATTGGATAATCAATTTTTGAAATTCTTGGAAATTTTCAAAAAGCTTCATATGAATATTCCGTTTGCAGATGCTTTGTCTCAAATGCCCAGTTATGCTAAGTTTTTAAAATAAATTTGGTCAAATAAGAGAAAACTTGTTGAGTTTGAGACAGTTAAGTTGTTGGAGGAATGTTAAGCTATTTTACAAATACACTCATCCGAATCTTAAAGATCCAAGTTGTTTTTAAATTCCTTGCACTATACGAAATTCTTTCTTTAGTAAGGCGTTATGTGATCTTGGAGCTAGTATAAATCTGATGTCTTATTCATGTTTTAAAAAACTTGGGATTGGTGAATTTAGACCAACCACAATTTTCCTACAGCTGGCTGATAGATCTATTAAATATTCTAGGGGAGTTGTAGAAGATGTATTGGTGAAAGTTGACAAGTTTATTTTTCCAATAGACTTTGTTGCACTTGATATGGAAGAGGATTGTGAGATACCTCTTATTTTAGAGAGACCATTTTTAGCCACTGGAAAATCTCTTATTGATGTGCATAAAGGAAAATTGATTTGCGAATGAATGATAAGAGTGTGGTTTTTAATGTATTTCATAGTATTAAATATCTTGTGGACAATTTTGATTGTTTCAGAATTGATGTTACAGAAGAGTTGGTTGAGTGTACTTTTCAGGAACAGTTGTCTAGAGACCTACTCGAGATTTGCATGACAAGAGCAGCACATGATGAGATTGAATGTGAAGAAGTGGAAGAGTGTGCGCGATACTTGGATGGAACTAAGCCACTTGTTAGATCGGTAAGTTCAAAAATAAGGGAACTTGGGCACATCCCAAAGCCATTGAAGTCATCTACTGAAGAACCCCCTATTCTCGAACTCAAAACTCTTCCTTCGATCATTTGAAATATTTATATCTGCTTAATAATGATAAGCTTTGAATAATTTGTTCATCTTCTCTGATAGGAAGCAGAGGAAGAGAAATTACGGAGAGTAATTAGAGAGCACGTTCGAGCAATAGGATGGAGCATTGCCGACATCAAGGGAATCAGCACATCCATGTGTATGCACAAGATCCTGATGGAAACGAAGCACAAGACCTTAACTCAGCCACAGAGATGCCTCAATCCAGCAATGCACGAGGTGGTGAAGAAAGAGGTGATTAAACTACTAGATGCAGGTATTATCTACACTATCTCTGATAGTGAATGGGTAAGTCCAATACATGTAGTACCAAAAAATGGAGGGATAACCGTGGTTAAAAATGAAAAAAAATAAACTAATACCTACAAAGACTGTTACTGGGTGGCGCGTTTGGATTGATTATAGAAAACTTAATGACGCCACCCGTAATGACCATTTCCCCCTCCCCTTTATTGATCAAATGGTTTAGAGGTTGTCCGGGCATGCTTTTTTATTATTTTTTAGATGGTTATTCCGGTTATATGCAAATACCCATAGCAACAGAGGACCATCACAAAACTACTTTTACATGTCCTTATGGTACATTTTCATATAAACAAATGCCATTTGAGTTATGTAATACGCCGACAACTTTTTGAAGATGCATGTTAGTTATATTCCATGATATGGTAGAAAAATTCATTGAAGTGTGCATGGATGATTTTTTTGTGGTGGGTTCTTCATTTGATGATTGCTTATGTAATTTATCAAAAGTGTTGAAAAGATGTGAAGAGTGTAATCTTGTGCTAAACTGGGAGATATGTAACTTTATGGTGAGAGAGAGGATCGGTTTAGGACATAAGGTGTCTGAGAGAAAAGTGGAGGTGGATCGAGCGAAAATTGAAGTTTTTGAAAAACTTCCACCTCCAACGAACTTAAAAGAAATAAGAATCTTTTTTGGGCATGCTGGTTTTTTATAGGCGTTTTATTAAAGATTTTTTTTCAATTCCTAAGCCCCTAACCAATTTGTTGATGAAGGTGATGCCCTTTAATTTTTCTGATGATTGTTTGTTGGCATTCCAAATACTAACGCAAAAGCTAGTCACTGCACCTATCATTGTGGCCCCAGATTGGAAATTACCCTTTGAGTTAATGTGCGATGCTAATGACACGACGTTGGGAGCCGTCCTGGGGAAAAAGAGAGATAAAGTCCTGCATATGATTTACTACGTCAGTATCACACTGTCTGTCGCTCAGCTGAACTAAGCCACCACAGAAAAAGATTTATTTGCAGTCGTGCTTGTGGTGGACAAGTTTAGATCGTATTTGGTGGTGAGCAAGGTCATAGTACATACTCACCATTTGACATTGAAGTAATTGATGAGAAAGAAGGATGCAAAGCCAAGGTTGATTCGTTGGGTGCTGTTGCTGCAAGAATTTGACATGGAAATCGTTGACAAAAAATGGATTGTAAACAAAGTGGCAGATCATTTATCACATCTAGAGAATCAAGGAATCGAGAATCAGGTAATTCATGATGAATTCCCAGATGAGAAATTGTTTGAGGTAACCGCTTTACCATGGTATGCGGACATTGTGAACTATCTATCAAGTAAGTTTCTTTCCCCTCACTTGAATTATCAACAGAAAAAGAATTTTTTCTCGGATTTGAATATTTTTTTATGGGAGGATCCTTTACTCTTTAAGATTTGTGCAGATGGTGCTATACATAGATGTATACAAGTAGAGAAGGTAAGTTCTATACTCACACACTGTCACACAGTACCGATTGGAGGCCACTTTGGAGCGGGTAGAACTGCCACTAAGTTCTCCAATTGGGGTTCTATTGGTGTTTGCTATTTAAGGATGCTTATGTGGTTGCATGTGATGAATGTCAGCGAGTAGAAAATATTTCTAGGAAACATGAGATGCCCCTGAATAATATTCTTGTATGTAAAATTTTTGATGTATGGGATATTGATTTTATGTGACCATTTCCTATTTCTGATGGGCACAATTATATTCTGGTAGCGGTTGATTACGTGTCTAAGTAGGTTGAAGCACTTGCTTGTAAAACTAATGACTCTAGGGTGGTTGTAAAATTTCTGAAGAAATATGTGTTTTCAAGATATGGTACACCTAGGACCATAATTAGTGATGGAGGGACTCACTTTTGTAATCACCAATTTGACACTTTGTTGAGTAAATATGGGGTTACTCATAAGATGGCAACACCTTATCACCCCCAAACCAGTGAACATGTCGAAGTTTCAAACATGGAAATTAAAAGAATTTTTAAAAAAACAGTGAGCTCAAATCGAAAAGAGTGGTCTAGCAAATTAGATGACGCTTTATGGGCCTATCGCACTGCATTTAAAACACCTATAGGAATGTCTTATTTTAGGTTGTTATATGGAAAAACATGTCATCTGCCTGTTGAACTTGAACATAAAGCTTTATGGGCCACTAAATTTCTAAATTTTGATGTCCATGAAACAGGCGAGGAGCTGATTCTGCAGTTGAATGAACTAGATGAGCTCAAATTGAATGCTTATGAGAATGCAAGATTATATAAGGAGAATACAAAAAGACGGCATGATCAGAAAATTGTCACCCGTGACTTCGAACCGAGCCAACATGTATTATTATTTAAATCAAGTTTGAAACTCATGTCAGGTAAACTGCGCTCGAGATGGTCAGGGCCTTACACAATCATGCAAGTTCTACCATATGGCACTGTGGAGATCACTAGTCCTACCACGGGAGAATTCAAAGTCAATGGCCAAAGGCAAAAAATCTATATTGGTGGAAGCGTGGATAAAACTCAGACCACAATGGATCTGCAAGACCCGGGAAAATAAAAGGGAAGTACAATCGGGCTATAGACTATAAATTTAGCGCTGATTGGGAGGCAACGCAGTGCTTTTTTCCCTTTCTTCCTTTATTATTTGTTTATTTTTCGCTATTTTTGAAAAAAAATTTAAATCGCAAAAACATTTTTTGCGCTCGAGCGGGATGTTTCTACCGCTCGAGCGCACGATCCTCTGATTTGAACAAATTTTTTTAAGTCCTCGTGCTCGAGCGGTTACTTTATACCGCTTGAGCGTGTGATTTTCTATCTCCAAGAAACTTTTTTTGAAGTAATCATGCTCGAGCGGGATATTTTGACCGCTCGAGCGCGATTTCCTCTTCGTCAATATTAGACAGAGATTTCTTCTCCCCCACTTTCATTCTATTCTCTCCTATTTCGAAACCTTATCTCCTTTCTCCTTCAAATCGGTGCCTCTCACCCATATATCTTCTCAAATTTTCAGGTTAAATCTTGTTCACACGCCGGCCGCCTGATCTCACGCCTCTTTCCTGCCGCCGCGACCCTCTCCTTCACTCTGTCGGCCTGCCTTTCGTGCACCGCAGCGAGCCACCACTGCACCACCATCCTTTATCAACAGCCACCGTGCCGTCTGTTTTGTGTTACTCGCTGCACCTATGGCACCAAAGAGAGCCCGCACTTCCAGCCAAGCCGCTTCCACTTCTTCTTATTCATCGTCCGCACTCGCTGGAAAATTCATCTCGTTGGAGGCGAAGAAAAGGTATGATCATTCTAAACTTCATCGTAACCCGATTCCTGAGCGTGGAATAGATTTGAATGCGAGGGCAAGTGATATTTGGGAGGATGTCCAACACCGGGATTGGATTACTTATTGCACCCAACCGAAAGCCGCAATCATATTCGTGGTTAGGGATTTTTATGCAAACGCACTTGAGCGAGATGATACTAAAGCGTTTGTGCGAGGGAGACTTGTACCCTATGATGTGGATACTTTGAATCGTCTTTTAGAGACACCGCCGATGGACGACTCTCAATACCAACAATTTAAGGCCAACCCAGATTTTAATCTTATTATCGAGCATCTTTGTTATCCGGGGGCTGCATGGTAGGATTTTGTGAAGTTTTTACACTTTCTAGAAAAATTTTTTGAAGATGGGGCCGACAATGTGGTATGCCTTTGTAGCCAAGAGGATGATGCTCGTGTCTCATACTAGCGACGTTTACTCGGATCGCTCTATTATGTTGTATGATCTAGAGATGGACTGGCCGATCAATGTTGGGTGAGTTATTTTCTCAGAACTTTGCTACTCCATCCACACTACACATGTCGGGTTGTTATTTCCATCGATTGTATCTGAGTTATGTATTCAAACTGGTGTTGTGCCTCGTAAAGATGAAGAGTGGCTGCAGTCAGGAAAGCCATTAGATGACGCCACCTGGGCCGTCAAAGAAAAGAGTCGTTGTATAGTTTCCCCACCTGCGAGGGGAGAGAGTTCCGCCGGACCAAGCCATTTGCCACCACCACCGCCCCATCGTCGTTCTGTCATAGACACCATTCAGGAATTATCTGCATTTGCTCATTATCATAATGATTACCTGAACACGACTACTGCTCACCTTCATAATGTGGAGACCATGATCTGATGGTTGACCACTCAATTGGGTTTAGACCCATTCAATTATCCAACAACGCCACAGTATCTGATCCCATTCCAGTTCCAGTTTGCTGCACCACCTCGCGCCGCTCCCGCTAGTGTTCCACCCCCTGAGCTTGAATAAGACGAGGGGGAGAATGTCGATTGACCCGAGGGGAGTTTCGTTTTTCTTTCTTTTTCTTGTTTCTCTTTTCGTTGTTAATTGCATCTTGTTTATTTTTATTTTTTATGCATTGTGTGTTGTGGCCACATTTGGGACAATGTTGGATTTAAATATTGGTGGGGTGGGGGAGGGGGGGGGTTTGCATGTTGTTGGGAGCATTTAGATTGTTCGCATCTTAGTTGCATTTCATATTGATACTTGTGCTTTGCATATGCATGTGTTTCATTTTAATTGTGTTTGTGTCGAGTTAGGATACTAAATAGGAGCCGATGATGATTGTGAAGTTAGAAAATTGATTTTTGTTGAAAATGCTTGCCCTTGACTTGACATGAGAAGCCTTAGATTGTACCGTGAATATTTTTATGCACAATTGTTAAACCAGTGAATTGTAGCGAAAGAATTGATGAAGTTTTTTCTGATTGACCATTTCACGGTACTAGGTGTTTAGCGATCTCAAATGTGTATTGTGAATTTTGGTGATCCTCTAATATTGCACTTATCATCTCGTTTGCACACCATTTTTTTTACAAATTTGGAAAATAATAAAAATCTTTATTTTTGAAAAAAAAAAAATAACAACAACTCCATCCGAGTCATGGACAAGGGATTGAAATCCTAATCACCTAGTCCAAGGCTAAGTATGCGGATAAAATGGGGTTGATGCTCCATCCGGGCTATAGACGAGGGGATTGAAATTTGAATCCTATGAAAGTGTTAGCTAAGTTTGCGGGTAATTTATGGGGCCAAAAAAAAAGTCAAGTGAAAAATCCGACTGTTCGTATATATAAAAAAGACAAGAGAAATCGAGAGAGGTGTGATTGTAAGAGGTATCTGAAATGAATGTATGCATGAGAGTGATACTTGCACTGATGTGTTATTAGGTCGGTAAGCATTCGTATAAACGGATTCTATATAAGTTGTATGTAACTGGAATAACATCGTACACACGCACCTTCACGCAAAATTGAAGGTGTATTGTGAAGAGTTGAGAGTATTTTTGAACTTGGAATGTACTTAGACTTCACTGAGTGATTACTTTCCCATGAAAATATCCTAATTTCATTTTGGGTCATTGTGTTTGTTTTTGTCACTTGTCTTGCTCGAGGGCGAGCAAGAGTCAAGTATGGGGGAGTTGATAAGTACGTTATTGTGCGTTATTTTGTGCTATTTTCGAGTTTAGTTTGCATGCATTCATTGTGTCTTTTGTTTGTTTTTGTTTTATTTATTTATTATTTCATGCATGCGATCTACATTTCACTTTTCCGGGTTTATTTGCAGGAAAAATGAAAAAGCAAAAAAATTTCGGGCAGAGCACATCGCGCTCGAGTAAGATCTTTTGACCGCTCGAGTGCACCAGGGGATTGTTAAATTTCAAGGAATAAACATCGCGCTCGAGCAGGATCTTTTGACCACTCGAACGTGTCCGCGAGGAAATTAAATGTGCAAGCAGAACAGCGTGCGCTCGAGCGGGTACTTTATATCGCTCGAGCGCGATCGCGGGGAAAAGAAATCCTATTTTTGGTGGACTCTGGGCTTGAAAGGAAAAGATCTCTTGGACTTGGGGTATAAATAAAAAACTCTTCATCAGATTAAGGGTTCCAGAACGTGATTGAAGGACGTCAGCTAGCTTGGAGAGATTTGAAGAACACTCTACTTCTTCTCTTTCTATTTTCTTTTGATTTATCGTTGAATGATTAAAATTTTGATTTGAATCATGTTATTTATTATGGAGTAGACTTTTATTATCGATTGAGACCGCGAGATTGGGCCGAGACAAGTTTATGTTGAAAACGTGGATGGTTATTTAGGATTTTTTATTTATGTCAAATTATTGACTGTTGGATTTATCTTTTTCTTCTTGTGAATGATTTGGCCAGTTATTTACTTGATTGTTGATTGATTCTGAGTCGAAAGATTAGGGATTTATTGTGTTCACTCCAAAAATAGACACAAGGTTAAATCGACTAAAAATAGTAATCGATTTCATTGTGCGGTTTTTAGGTGAAAACTGAACTCTCATAGATTTTAATGTGTTTGAGATTGATTATAATTAATTAAAAATGATTAATCCGTCCAACTTGAATAGGTTTGAAAAATTCTAGAAATAGACTGTTGAACAGAATAGGAGAATTCGCTGTGATTTAGATTAAATTTGAATCCAAAATTTTGCCACGTGTTTGCATGATTTGATCGGTACCTTCGTGTTTCTTGATCGATTTATTTTTAATTGAATTCATAAACAAAGTTCTAGTTGCAAGTTTGTTTCAATTTTTAATTTGTTTGTTAGTTTAAAATTTACTTGAATTCACTCAATCACTTTTATTGTTTAGTACAAATTAAGTAGATTAAATATATTTGGTAATCGTCCATCATACCCTGTGGGATCGATATTTGGACTCTTTGTCTGTATACTACTACTCGACCTAGTGCGCTTGCTAGATTTATTAAACACCAAATTTTACGGTCAGGATCCTTATCCAATTCTATATTTTCCTCCTAAAACTCAACATCCAGAAAGTCCAGGGCCGTCAGAGAAATAGGGTAAGGTGCTTCAGTTAAAGGATAAGAGTCACTAGTTGATCTCTCACAATCTTTTCACAGAAACTGGTTCTAAATCTCCACTCGATGATCATCCAATCTCAAGTGCTACTGTGTATTCTCAATTGGAAGCAATCGGGGTCCTAGTTAAGGATACAAAAACTAGGAATGCCTCTGATTCTTATGCTATGGACAATTTTCGACGCACAATTATGAGAGATTGACCAAACTAGTAATTGAGAGTAAAGATAAGCTTGAAACAGTTACCCATCAAATGGCTATAAATGCTACTGATCTATCTGCACAAATTCACCAATCAAAGAAAAGGACTGAGGCCAAAATAAATCAAATGGAAGATAAGTTTGGCGCCCAGTTGCATGAAATCATATTACATTTGCAAAAAGGTGATGTCAAAAAGGGGGAATAAGAATCAAGGAAAAAGGCTGAAGAAGAGGACGAAAAAAGAAAAGATAAGAAAAATGAAGGAGATAAAAAGAACCCCAAAACAGAAAGTAGCTCTGGAGGCAGTGGAGCATCATGGTTTCGAAAATAGTTAATTATTTACACCTTGTTTAGTAGGTGTAATTATATTACAAATTGCTTGATGTTAGATAACTGCTTTCTTATGTTATTATTTTGAATTTTTGAACTGTTATTTATCTCTTAATTTTTAGAATGAGTTCATAGGTTTTGTCATCACCAAAAAGGAGAAAATTATTGGACCCTTAGTTTTGGTTATTACAAACTGAACTGCCAAACATTGTAAAACAGGTAGAAGATTTCTGACTACTCTGCAAAATTCTCAGAACTTCTCAAAAAACTCAAGAGAAACTTTGGACTACTTGAGGATCTTCAACGGCTCTACATAGAAGAAACTTCGAACTACGTGAAGATCTCCAAAAAGATTCCAGGACAAACTCTTTATGGCTATTAAATCGAGACTGATCTGAAGAAATAAGCTCAAAGAACAATGAAAAAAAAGCCGTCAAATGCATTAAAGAGCCACAAGAATTAATCTTATTCATTTTGGGAAAAGATCTTGTCTCACATTTATGAAGACATTTCTTGGAAGACTAACAGATAGTTTGAAGAACACTTATTAAGTCATCAAAGATGAATGTTACAAAAATATGGCTATATATAGAGAGATATGAAGCTTTCAAAGAAAAAATAGAATATAACAAGATACAACAATGAAAAATCTCGAAAGCTATCAGAATACGCTTTCAGCACTTTGCATATACTCATCCCAACTGCTCACTAAGCCCACATATACAATCTACATATCAGATCATTCTAAGGATCAACAAGGGAGAAGAGTCAACTCCCAACTACTCATTCCAAAATTGTTGAAGAGGAGTTGCTCATCAGTTTGAATCTAAGGATTCATTCAAGCTAAGATTATTTCACTTGTTGCTATTGAGACTATTTGTCTTAACTTGTGCATGTTAAGAACTAGGAGTTTAGATCTAGGCAAAAGATGAGTTCTACGATTGAAGTGAGTTGTATATAAAGGAGTGTATAAACCAAAATTTTTTAGTGAATTCCTTCCTTCGTGGAAGAAGGGGAGACGTAGAAGCAGTTTTCTTCGAAATTTCATATATCCTGCCTTATTTACTTCAACTGCTCATTTATTTTATTATCTATACTTACTTAAATATATAAAGATATCACAAAGACATTTGGACTATTTATCCGCACTACTTTAGTAGTTCGAACTGATTTTGAGAATAAAGAAAATAGTCTTAATAATTAACTCTATTAAGACTGCTCGCAAAAAGTTTGAAAAATATTGTGAAATATTATAAAAGTGTATTCACCCCCCCCCCCCCCTTTTTACACACATATTTGATCCTAACAGGCAGCTTGGGCAAGGAAATATCGAGGTGGACATAAAAAAGAACCTTCAAACATACTACAAGCGGTTGCATCAAAAGATTTATGGATTTGACATGCATATTTCGGCGTATCAAGATGAAACATCGACATCAACGTACAAGAGATGTCCAACTTGTTCTTAAATCTTGCAAAGGGAGAAGCCCCTCTAGTGCAATTTGAGGTGAACGGGAATGAGTACAACACGGGATACTGTCTCGCCAATGGTATTTATCTATCTTGGGTTTTCTTTGTCAAAACTATCCCTCGACCCCTCTCGCAAAAACATAGGATTTTTGCACGATATCAAGAGGGGGTGAGAAAAGATGTTGAACGAGCCTTTGGTGTACTCCAAGCACGCTGACATATAGTGAGAGGTTCATCTCACTTGTGGTATCCAATTGATTTAGATTATATAGTGAAAACATGTATCATTCTATATAACATGATTGTGGAGGGCGACAGAGAGGATAAACTCAAAGATCATGATTTCCCAGCTAGAGACGATGAATATGTGCCACCAAACGTTGTCCCTTCGAGAGATCATACTTTAGAGTTCAACGCCTTTCTAGAACGACGTGTCGGCATTCGAAACCGAGAATTGCACAACAGGTTTCAAAAGGACCTGATCGAATATATTAGGAATTTACATGGGGATGAATAGTGGAACTCATCCACTTTCATTTACTTGTGTCAATTTTAATTCGTGTATATTTTTTTTTCATGTGTGTTTTTAATTTTGAAATATTATGTAATGTTTTTAAAATTATGTGTATTTTTATTATGTTTTTAAAAAATTATTTTTAATTTTTTATATTTATGTGGATTTTTATTTTGTAATTTTTAAATTTAATTATGTTTATTTTAAATTTTTTATATTTATGTCCATTTTTATTATGTTTAAAAAAAATTATTTAATGGAATAAAAAAATATTATTTCAATATCACCAAACCACTGTAGGAACATACAATGAACTTATCAACGCTAACATCATCATGCAATCAAGTTATCAACTTTAAATTGATAAGTGTGTTTTTATTCATTATTTTGTGTTAGTTTTTGAGTCCATTTTGCATGTATTCGTGTTGTGTTAGTGTCATTTAAGTTTAATTTTATTCTTATTCATGCATGCTGTCTACATTTCACTTTCCCCGGTTTGAATGAAGATATAATGAATAAATCAAGATTTTGGAGCAAAAGAAGAGCCATAAGAAGGAATTACGATGCAGTAATTGTCCAAAAATTATTTATGATACTAGAGAGATTCACATCTGATCTCCACCATTCAAAATTTAGTACAAGATGTTTTGAAGCTGCTGTCCAAATTTCGGCTCAATCCGATGGCTAGAACTCAGGATATGAATTTTTCAAATGTTTTGTGCTGGACCAAAAATTGGGCGCTCGAGCGGGGCTTTTATGCGCTCGAGCGCGAAACGAATAATTTTTAAGAGTCGGGCAGAAATTTTGTTGCTCGAGCGGAGATTTTATGCGCTCGACGTGATCGCAGAAAGAGAAAAATTCAATTTCCGAAATTTTAAAGTTTTGACTTGCCGGGCTTTGTTTGATGGTCTTTCTAAAACGTATATAAGGAATTTTCAGACGCAACAGAAAGGGGATTCAGATTTTTACAAGGAGGAAGGCGGCTAGGGCTGAGGATTGAAGACATGTAAGAACGCTCCAATCTAGTTTCTTCTCTGTTCTTCTTATTTTGATTTTAATTAAGTTCTTCATTATTGAGTAGTTTCTTTTCAACCAAGACCACGAGATTGGGTCGAAATTAATTTATATTTGATACGTGGTTGCATGTTTGGTTATATGTTGGATATTTTCAATTATTGATTGATGTTGGTTTAATATTTCTTGTGAATAGTTTGCGCACCTAGTCACATGTTTGTTGATTAATCACGAATCGAAAGAGGATTGATTAAAGATAGCTTCAAAAATATCAATCAACATATGGTTAAATCGACTAGAAATAGTAATCGGTTTCAGTCTGCGGTTTTAGGTGAAAACTAAATTTTCATAAATATTGAATGCGTTTGAGTTTGATTAGAATTGATTACAAATAATTGATCCGTCCAACTTGAATAGGTTTAGCAAGTCCAGAAATAGATTATTGAATAAGATAGGAAAATTTACCGTGATTGGAATAAACATGATTTTCAGTATGTGTCACTTTTATGCATAAATTAGTTCGATACCTTCGTGTATCTTGGTTGTCTCGATTTAATTGAATTTATAATCCAAGTTATAGTTCTGTTCGTTTTCTATTTATTTATTGTCAATTTATTTTGTTAATTAAATTTTCTTTGAACAAAACAAATCCCTCTTTATTATTTTTGTCTAGATTAAGTAAAATAATTAAATCTTGAGAACTGACTACAGTCTCTGTGGGATTGATACTAGGACTCGTTGTTCATTTACTATAACTTGACCTAGTCCCATGCTAGATTTATTAATCACCGAATTTTACGGTCAAGTTTCTGGCGCCTCTGCCGGGGACTGTTTAGTTAATATTAGGATAGATTATTTACTTGAGACTCGACATTTATTTATTTTTATTATTGTTATTTGCCTTTCCTTTGTTTAATTTATTTTATTTTTCTTGTGAAGTGCTTCTAGATGGATCATCGACAAGTATTCACGAGGTTTGCCCAATAGTACTCTGAACCATTCTATGTCACATGGGGGACATTCAATTATTTGGTTAACAAATTTCGATAACACAAATTTTCAAATTGGTGCTTACTCGATTTTTTCTATAGTGGATTGGATGAGACATCAAGAAGTTAGGTGGATTATGGAGCTTTGGCAATTGGCAGTCACTTGTTTCACATAGATTACGATAGTGCGATGCACTTGTTGTAGCATCTAAAATTTAATTTACTAAATCGCATACATTAGATTTAATAAAAATAAGTATAAGAATTATTATTTTTAAGTTTAATTGATTTAAATTCTTTATTTAAATTATGTGCTAATAAAATATTAATTATTAATTCAAATGATTTTATTTTACTAACTATTTAATTAATGCTTTTAATTGTTTAAGTTTATTTGTCAAAATTTTTTTTATTTTTTAAAATGATTTTTATTGTGCAACTTAATTATTCTAAACATTTTAAAAGTTAAGCTTGCTTAATTAAATGATGTTAATTATTTAGTTTATTCATTTAAATGATCTTAACTGTTCCATTTACTTATTTAAAATTACTTGAGCTTATTTGATAGCTATTTAAATAATTTTTAATTGCTCAACCTATTTATTCTAAATAATTTAAGTTTAGGGGTTAATTATTTTAAATTATTTAAATTCTAGCTTATTTATTTAAATTTTTTTAACTGTCCAAGTCGTTTTGAAGGTTTATATTCCGTTTGTGTATTTATTTAAATTACTTTTAAACGTCCATCTAGTTTGTTTAAATTATTTTAATCGCTCTGTTTATTATTTAAAAATATTATTTATCTCTGCAACATCAAAATATTTAAAGTTTTGATTTTAATTCCTAAGTTAGTGCTTAAATTCCTTCAGATGTTATTTGTTTAATTATTAAGTTAATTATGCTCGAGATTCTTGAGTTCGGTGACTTCCAGTTCCGGCATACGGCAATGGTGGATTTCGGCGATAAATTCCTAGATTTTATTTCAAGAATTTTAAGTTGGGAGAAATGAGGAAAATAGATGAAAGTTTATTTTTAGAATTTTTCGGGTTTGAAAAATCATTTTTATTGCATTCTTGAGCTTATTCTTTAAATTTTTCAAAAGTTAGAATTTTCTTAAACCCGGACAGTAAAATCCAATTTAATAATTTAATTTGGGATTTTTAAACTTAGCTATATTATAGGTGCAAGTTAGTGAGGCAAAAGTTGTAGCATATTGAGTAGTACTTTTAAATCACACAACACACCTTCCTTTGCATACTTACACCTATACATACACACACATGTACACCTAACACTTAATTTATAACACAAAATAAAACTCAAAACCCTAACACAACACACACATTTGAGCCGCCTCTTCTCTTTTCTTTTTCCCCCCCATTTCTCTCCAAGGATCGGCCGCCCCATTTCCTTGCTCCTCTGGCTGCCGCCGTCCTCCTCCCACCGCTGCCGTCGCCGAAAGTCCGACATGGAAGGTCACCTCTAGCTGCTGGACGAGTTCAACCTTTGTTCCATCTCATTTCATTAGGTTTTTGGTGTAGCAAGGCAAGTATAGGCTTCTTTTGGCCCCAAGCTAGCTATTTAATCTCTTGTGCTATTGTTCTTGTTAAATTTCGAAATGTTCATGATTTTTGCAAGCTATGTTCCGTTTTTGACAAATTTTCAGCAAGGTTTAAGTTTAAATTTCGAAAGTTGCATGTGGTTTGAAGTTTAATGGGTTGTATGATGAAATGTGACATGAGACATAAGGAGTTCTTAATGCATTCGAATTTTCAGAAGTGATTTATGCTTAAATTCGAGAATTTCATTGTGTTTTGATGGAATTTGAAGTTTTTTTATGAGGATTTTATTGAATGTCATTGATCTCTTTGATTGTCCAAGTGTTTGATGCATTTTGGTGTATGATTCTTGCCATTTTTGAAAAATTGGATTGTGGTGTGGTTGAGGGCTGCCAAGTGTTTTTTATAAGTCCTAAAGGATGGTATTAGAATAGTGTTATAGGCTGAAAAGGGTTAGAGTTAAGGCAAAAGGGGCATGAAGTTGGAATTGGAAGTGTAGGTGAAATTGATTGGTCAAACGGTTGTGCAAGGGCTTCTGGTTTTATATGCAGGGCAGTAGACTCGTCAAGTCTGGTCGGGGTGTGGCTTAGGCCTAGATCTAGTTTAAGATTTCTTGGTCGTGTCAGTTCAAATTGGGCTCGATTCGGTTAAGTTTTGGAAAGGATAAGAGCCATTTAAGTCAAAGGGTTGAAGCAGAATTTTTAGAGCAATGTGTGAGTGGTTGGATTATTTGCTTAAACTCAAGGGTTGGGCAACTTTGGATAGGCGAGGCTGGTCCTAAGTCAATTTTAGGATGTTGTGGTCATGTCGGTTCGATTTGGGAGCGAATCGAGTTAGTTTTGGTCAATTTAGGAATTTCTCAAGTCGGGGTGACTAGTGCAGAATTTTGACAAGTTTGAGGGCTGCTCGGAAATTCGTTTTGATCGGGTTGCTTGAGTGGTCTTTGGAGGTCATGATCTAGTCCTTGGGTTAGTTTGTAGTGTGAAGAGTGTCGGTTCAAGCGGGATCAAAATTTGGTTAAGGTAAGATCGAGTTAAGGGCTTTTCGGTTTGATGGCTCGGGTTAAGACATGTTTGAGGAGAAATAGAGTCTAAGTTGGGTAACCAACCTAGGGGAAGCCACTCACTCACCTAGAATTCTTATTTTGAGTTGGATTTTCATTTCCTAAAGTTGCATATTCGTGTGTGTGAGTTCTCGTCTTCGAGTTGAGTAAAGTTTAAGCAAGTTGAAACATTTCTTTTGCATCTCAAGTAAAGTTAAAGTTCAAAGTCTAGGAAAGTAAAAAATTTTGAATGAAGTGAGTTGATTTGTTACATAGACGGGTTTGGACGAGTTGGGAGAAATCCCGGCTTCCTTTACCAACAGACGGGTTTGGACGGGCTGGGAGAAATCTTGGCTTTCCTTACCAACAGACGGGTTTGGACGGGCTGGAAGAAATTTTGGCTTCCCTTACCAACAGAGGGGCAATGTGGGGTCAGGAGAAATCTTGACTTCCTTGCCAGCATAGTATACTGCAGCCATGATCGATCAAAAAACATAAGAGATGGTCACAATCAATGATCTAAATTCATAGAAAAGAAAAGTTAAGTTAAGAAAGTTTCAAGCAAGTTCAAGTAAAGTTTCAAGTAAAGTCTAAGAAAGTTCAAGTTTTGAAGTGTGAGTTTGTGTGAGTTCATTGCATACAGTTAGACTCATTCTCTTTTATCATATAACTTTTCAGTGCAAGTTTCAAAGTATTATATGTACAGTACTTTAAGTATTCCTGCAGGTATTTTAACCCTTGTTATTACACAGTTTATACTTGTTGAGTCTTTAGACTCACTACGCTTTTTTGATGCAGGTTAGATTATTGTTGAGATCAAGGGGAAAGACTATCGATTGGACTGCGATGCGGGCACGACACATCCCTCCGACCTATGCTAGACGTCCGCAAAAGTTTACTTTAATGCTTTAAAGTCTTTTATTTTTGTTGATTGGATAAATGTAAGCTTAAGAATTTATAAAATTGTTTGTGGGCATATAAAAGTCAGAATGTTGAACTTTTGGATGTTGTATTTTTTGGAAGATTGTGATTATCGTATTTGCTTTCCTTTTTAGCGTCTATTCTATTTTTGAACCACTGAGTTGAGATAGGTGGGATTTTGTATTTTCAAACAGGTCATGGCAAAATTTTTAAAAATCCGTATTTTCTTTATTAATTAATTTAAAGTAGAGGTTAGAGTCGTTTCACTTGTTAAATGATATGATAGATTTCGACTACCATTGACATTGTGATCCTTCATTTCATGGTAGGAGTCACCAATATCCTTCAGAATTCAACTCCACCAATTTTGCGAACCAACAACTTGAGTATCAAGAAGAGTGTATCACGCGTTGTGAGGATAATGTGGCTCAGTTGGAGAACATTGTGAAAAAACAGACAGAGATAAATAAAAAATTCTTAAAAAGACACATCAACTATTTGAGTCTTTTGGATGAATAGATTGAGCTTCTTATAGTACCATTTTCTGATATTTGCCAAGAGAATGAAGTAATCCATGAAGATAAATTTGTGATCAATCATGTGTGGCTGGATGATGACAACTCAAAAAACCATGGTTTGGAGAGTGATTCAACTCATGTTGAAACTTCATGGGAATGTGATCCTGCAACAGTAATTGAGCCAGATCAAAAGGA
Organism: Henckelia pumila; assembly: GCF_033568475.1. Classification (NCBI taxonomy): domain Eukaryota; kingdom Viridiplantae; phylum Streptophyta; class Magnoliopsida; order Lamiales; family Gesneriaceae; genus Henckelia; species Henckelia pumila. The sequence continues at coordinate 153,042,256 of NC_133121.1, forward strand.
AATATTATTTGAGGAATTTGCATGCGAAGATGAGCCAAAGGTGACATTGGAGGATGAAGAGATCATTTCATATACACCATTAGCAGATCCATTCTTTCCATTGACTCCAACTCCACAATATTACATCCTCTATGAGCTTCAGCCTAGATTCGGAGTCTCCTCCCAAAATAATCAGTTCATGCCGAGTGTTGTTGGAGCGACGAGCTTACAATGTCAATATCATGCTAAGCTTGAGGGCGTACATGCAAAATCAAGACTCATACGTAGAGTTGTATGATTCTTACTGTGGGCAACAACCGCCCTTTGATGGTTGCTTTGGGAAAGTCGGGCTATAGACTATAAATTTAGCGCTGATTGGGAGGCAACACAGTGTTTTCTTTCCCTTACTTAATTTCGTTCCTTTTGTTTCTATATTATTTTGTTAATCCACCGCCTTACCTGTCGCTTTCCATGTTCATTAGGTTGCCCCATTCATTGAAGTTGATGTTGGTTCTCCACACCCAAAGAAGGATGAAGAAGCCAAACCAGGTGAGTGTTACTTTTATTTTATTTTCTTGCATTTTGTGTCATTCATTTTTTCTATGTGTCTTTCTGTGTTTGAAACATTGGGGGCAATGCTTTGAATAACTATGGGGGTAGTTTATTGCATGTTCATTTCGTTTTGCATGTTTGTGTGAGTTAGGATAATTAATGGGATCCGATGATGATTGTGGAGTAAAAAAATTGAATTTTATTGAAAATACTTACCCTTGACTTGGAATGGGAAACCTTAGATTGAACCGTGAATATTTTTATGCACTACTGTTAGTCCAGTGAATTGTAGCGAAAAATTGATGAATTTTTTGACTGCTTGACCATTGCACAACACTAGGTGTTTAGTGATCTCAATTTTGTCTTGTGAATTTTGGTGATACTCTAATAGTGCACTTATGATCTCGTATGCGCACCATTTTTGTTTAAAAAAAATTGAAGAAAAAAAAGAGATAACAACTCCATTCGGGTCATGGACAATGGATTGAAATTCTAATTACCTAGTCCAAGGCTAAGTATGCGGATGAAATGAGGTTGATGCTCCATCTGGACTATAAACGAGGGGATTGAAATCGTAATCTTATCAAAGTTGTAGCTAAGTTTTCGGGTAATTATTGGGGCTAATATAAGCCGATGCAAAATATAGCGGTGCGTAATAAAAAAAAATACAATCTTGAGAGAGGTGTGATTGTTAGAGGTATCTGGAAGGAATGGATGCATGAGAGGGATACTTGCACTGATGTGTTATTAGGTCGCTGAGAAGTCGTGTAAACAGATTCTATTTGAGTTGCGTGTAACTGGAATAACATCACACACACACGTTCATGCTAAATCGATGGTGTATTGTGAAGAGTTGAGGTTATTTTTGAACTTGGAGCGTATTTAGACTTCACTGAGGCGATTACTTTCCAATGAAATTATCCTAATTTCTTTGTGTGTATTGCATTTGCATTTTTTATTTATTCTTGCTCGAGGACGAGCAAGAATTAAGTATGACGGAATTGATAAGTGTGTTTTTATTCATTATTTTGTGTTAGTTTTTGAGTTCATTTTGCATGTATTCGTGTTATGTTAGTATCATTTAAGTTTAATTTTATTCTTATTCATACATGTGGTGTGCATTTCACTTTTTTCGGTTTGAATGAAGGTACAATGAAAAATCAAGATTTTGGAGCAAAAGAAGAGCCACAAGAAGGAATTACGAAGCAGCAATTGTCCAAAAATTATTTATGATGATAGAAAGATCTAAATCCGATCTTCACCGTTCAAAATGTAGTACAAGATGTTTTGAAGCTGCTATCCAAATTTTGGTTCGATCCCATGGATAGAACTTTGGATATGAATTTTTCAAAAATACTGCGCGGTGGGCCAGAAATTGGGCGCTCGAGCGGGACTTTTATGTGCTCAAGCGCGATCGCGGAAAGGGAAAAATTCAATTTCCGAAATTTTAAAGTTTCTACTTTCCGAGATTTGTTTGATGGGGTTTTTAAAACGTATATAATGACTTTTCAGATGCAGTAGAAAGGGGATTCAGATTTTTACAAGGAGGAAGGCGGCTAGGGCTGAGGATTGAAGACGTGGAAGAACGCTCCAATCTAGTTTCTTCTCTGTTCTTCTTATTTTGATTTGAATTAAGTTCTCGATTATTGAGTAGTTTTTTTTTCAACCAAGACCATGAGATTAGGTCAAAATTAATTTATTTTTGAGACGTGGTTGCATGTTTGATTATATTTTGGATATTTTTAATTATTGATGTTGGTTTAATATTTCTTGTGAATAATTTGCGCACCTAGTCACATGTTTGTTCATTAATCATGAATCGAAAGAGAATTGATTAAAGATAGCTTCAAAAATATCAATCAACATATGGTTAAACCGACTAGAAATAGTAATCGATTTCAGTATGCGGTTTTAGGTAAAAATTGAATTTTCATAAATATTGAATGCATTTGAGTTTGATTATAATGTATTAGAAATAATTTATCTGTCCAACTTGAATAGGCTTAACAAGTCTAGAAATAGATTGCTGAATAAGATATAAAAATTTACCGTGATTGGAATAAACATGATTTTCAGTCTGTGCCACGTTGATGCATAAATTAGTTTGATATTTTCTTGTGTCTTGATTGTCTCGTTTTAATTAATTTATAATCCAAGATCTAGTTGTGTTATTTTTTTATTTATTTATTGTCAATTTATTTTTTTAATTAAATTTTCTTTGAACAAAACAAATCACTCTTTATTATTTTTGTCTAGATTAAGTAAAATAATTAAATTTTAAAAATTAATTATAATCTCTGTGGAATCAAGTAATACTTGAACTCATTGTCTATTTACTATAACTTTAGTCTATTTGCTAGATTTATTAATCACCAAATTTTACCATTATCACACCAACTTTCTCATATTGTTGAACATACTCTCAATAACAAAGAAGTTTCTGAGACAATTGACAGTGAAAAATATCCGGTGGATACAATCTTGGCCCTTCATCTTTAACCCCCAATCTCTATCGAGAACCAACAATTTTCTTTTTTAATTAATACTACAATTTGGCGTTTTATATTATATTTAGTAAAAGAAAGTTGGGACCTTTTTGTGTGGGTCCGAATTTATGTACCATATAATAATAATAATGATAATAATAAATAAAAGGGAGTTGAGGATTTGTATCTAGAGACTTCTGTAGAGAGAGCCTCCCTCCTCTAAAATGCGAAGGTTCCGTGTACTGTTTTACAAAGATGTAGCGCCCTTTTGGACTCTCTTGATGCTTTTTCATGATTAGCCGTAGATTAGTGTATTTTTGGCGTGTGCATGTGTGATTTGGGCTGCGTCTTCGAAAGGGTTTGCTCGGGGTGGGATCATAATCGCTGTAATTTGTCGACAAAAAGATTCTTCTGTTACATAATATCTTGAGGTGTACGATGGCAGATGCGGATGAAAAAAGTACCGATCTTTATGGGGTTTTGGAGTTGAAGAAGGAGTGCACAACGGCGGAGCTGAGGAATGCGTACAAGAAGCTTGCACTGGTCGGATTTGAAGATTGATTTGTTTCTGGTTTTTTTTTTTAAGTATTACAGTGATTATACCTGTTTGTTAATGATTCCCATGTGAAAAATTTGGAGAAAATGCCTCTGTTTTTCTTGATTTTTGATGTCTTGTGATGTTCTCTCGTATGTGTCACTCGCTTTGTGTTTCACATTGATTGTTTTGGGGAAATGTGCTGTCGTGAACATAAAGATCAGATTTTGGGTGTTATTATTTTTTTTAAAAAAAATATATTTGAGAATTTGTTCAGCATATTATTAAACTGTATTCTATTTCCATTTTGAATCTTTTATCAGATATTTTCTGAGACTTCTTTGATTGCGGTATTTCAATAATTGTAGAAGTGGCACCCAGATCGCTGCTCTGCGCTGGGGAATTCAGAGCATGTGGAACAGGCAAAAAAGAAATTTCAGGCCATTCAGGAAGCTTATTCTGGTGATTCCAGGATCTCTATCTTCAATTTATTCGATAAAGCCAGTTGATGCATGTCATGAACAAGTCAAATTTCTGCAAAACCTCTCTTTTTGTGTGTGTATGTGTTTGTTTGATAGCAAAACTTTACATCCCCTCAACCATCTCTCTAATCAAGAACATCTGTTTTGTGAAATTATTGCTCGAGAATTAAAACAAAAAAAACTGTTCTTTTGGTCTAATTCTTTGATTCAGATTGACATTCACAGCACCCCAAAGCCTCTTTTTTAAAAAAATCAGTTAGATAGACTAGGGAGAGGAGTCTTCTTCTTCCCCACCCCCCGAATCACTCAAAGAGAAGCATTAGAAGTTTTCAAAAGCAAGAGATTCTAGTTTATCATTTCTGTATTCTGGTTTATCATTTCTGTATTCTGGCTTTTTAAGGTATTTTTTTGAAAAATCCCATCCAAGCACCTTTTTATTTTAGCAAAAAAAAGGCCAAAAGCTCACCAAACAAACTCTTTAGAGATGTAAATGAGACGAACAGTTCGCGAACTGTTCGGGTCTCGGCTCGCTAAAAGCTCGTTCGAGCTCGTTTAATGAGGCTCGTTAAGGCAAACGAACCAAGCTCGAGCTTTACAATATTCGGCTCGTTAGCTCGTGAACATACTCGTTAACAGGCTCGTTAACAAGCTCGTAAGTCATCTCTTAGACGAAAACATAATAGTATTGATATTTAATTTATAAATTTACACTTTACTTATGAAAAATATTGAAAAATCTGTAAAAATTAATTTATTAGAATAAAATTACAAATTTTAATAATAAAATTACAAATTTTAATAATAATATTATATTTTTTTCAAATATATAATTTAGTTTTTTAATCAATTTCATGAATATTTAAATTTATAGTTTAAATATATTAAGCTTGTTTAGGCTCGATAAAAGCTCGAATAAGCTCGTGAGACATGAATATATTCGTTAAATAAGCTCGGGCTCGGCTCTTTTATAAATGAACCGAGCTTGAACATTCAAAAGCTCGGCTCGGCTCGTTTACATCCCTATCTTTAGTTGTTTGTGGGAGTCTTCTTTTTGTTTATGATATTTTTGTTATTTTGGAGTCTTTTTATAATTAATTTCGTGAGCTATCATCCATTGTAATTGAACTCAGAAAAGTTATTGTTTGAATTGGAACAGTGCTTTCAGACTCCAACCGAAGGTTTTTGTACGACTTAGGAATCCATGATTTTGATGACCATGATGATGAAAATGTAAGCTCATGATGTGTATTATATACGGATAAGATCAACCATTCATTTTATGTGATCCCTTTGAATGTGTTGTATTCAAATGAGTGGTCTTGGATTCAATAATTTTCTGCATTTATGATACCTCTTAGTAATTGCAACTTGTTTGGCTTATCCAATTTTTTGTGGGGTCATTTTCCGTCTAATGTGATGGTGACCTTTTTTTAAAAAATAAACATTTTTAATTATGGTTATTTTGTGTGTTTTCTGGAAATGCGCATATTTGGAGAATGAGACGCATGTTTGGTTTCGCTTTTGAATATTCACATGCTTCGATTAGTTATTGTTTCTATGCGACTCGACGCAGGAGGGTATGGTAAATTTCTTGAATGAAATGGCATCAATGATGAGCAGCCATGACGCCAATGTAAGTGTCCACTTCCTCTGCTTTATCTTCCAATAGTTTTTTTTTTTTTTTTTTTTTTGGAGAAATACGTCATTTTAGCATTCTAATTTCTAGCCCCGTCTCAATTTGGTTTTCCTTTTTTTTTTTTTTTGGGTAAATTAATATAGTTTTACGTATAATATGTACAGAACAAAATGATTTTGCGCATTTTAAAATATTTTTTAATCTTTGTTAAGTTCTGTCCCTTTTCTCCAAAACTTATGGCTCTGCCGCTGGCCTGCTACACTTTGCCTCCCTTATCTTATCCAAGTGTGGTCCTGCTTGGAAGGGTATAGAAGTTGTTGGAAATGATCCCTCTTTGTTGGAAAGATTCTTGGTGTCTAGTCATTTTCGACGTAACTTTGTTCAAGGATTCGATTCTTGGACATGGTACAACTTGTTATCAACCATCCTCTAGCTTAACTTAATAGTTTAGTTAAATTTATGAATATTTTATTCCTTTTCAGGGAAATACTGATTATCAAGTGACCTGAAATTTTGGATATGTTTTGGTTACCAGTGTGGCTGTTTTATTTTATCGATCAAGTAGCTGAATCATGGCATAATGTTCATTCGTAGTTCCATGGTTTGACAGGATAATGGAAACACGAGTTTCGAAGAATTGCAAGAGCTTTTCAATGATATTTTCGAGAGTGACATTGAGTCCCCCGCGTCTTCTTCTTCGTTTTCCTCTGCTGCTGCTGCTGCTGCCCCTCCCACATCTTCTTCCTCACCCCAGACCATGCACAGCGACACCTATTGTTCCAACAAAAGGGACTGCTCTCAAATGAGCTCGAGCAATCTGAAAGCCCAAGCTACTAAATTTGGAATGTTCTGCCATGGGGTATATAGTTTCTCCATCTTTCTTGCACAGGCTTCCCTGAATATATTGTGTTGTTTTCAATTGTCGGAGTCAGAGGAGCAAATAGGGTTATGCGCCATACATTGAAAAATATATTTCATGTTTCGAGTTTTAGTTTCTTCCTGCATATAAGAGAAAGTGGGGATGTTTTTGTTCGACAGATGGACAGTCGAGAAGAAAGAGTAGCAGCAGGAAGTGACGAGGACAGGAGGAATGGCAGGATGCAGAAGACTTCACCGGGCCAAGACGTCTCATCGGGCAATCACTCCACACTATCAACCTAGAAACAAGCTGCCTACTACTGGCATATCTTGCTCGAATATTGGTAATCCTCGTACAATTCCTTGGAATGTATGGAGGTCTGGATTTGTACTGCCACTGGATCATTTGGCTCAGTGGCCGTCGTGAGAGGCTTGTAGGGACAGTTGCTTACCTCCTCTGTCTACTGTCGTGAATTTGTTTATAGATTTTTCATTATCCAATATACATAAACAAAAAAACATGATTTCGCCACTTTTGAATGATTAATTCTTGGGTTGCTACCATTTTTTTTCAGTGTCTCGACTGTTGAAGCCTTCTTGATGTGATCCATTGGTACATTGTTCCATTTTTTCAATCGTTTTGAGGATGAATTTTGGTAGTTTGAATCATCTACTTTTATCATTGCACTGTTTGACTTGTGGCTTGGTGTTTTATGATCTGTATACTGTAGCTAATCGAAATTTTGTTCATCACTCGATTTATGGTTTATTAGATTCATGGAATGCCATGTTATCTTCATATAGTGGTTGTGGTGCTATTGTTGCGGTAGTTATTCGTTTTCCTTTTTATTTTTATTTTTTTTATTATCTATTTTACAATTTTATTAGTGTTACTTTTGCTGCATTTCGATGTTAATTATAAATATAATTTATCTATTATTATTATTATTATTATTATTATATAAATATGTGATTTTATTTGTAAATTTACGTGACTTCTTTTTTTCATTAATATTACATAATTAATGTGTTTTTTTTAATTATTTATTTATGTGACTCTTCAATTAAGTAATCTATTTTAAAAAGTATATCATGCATGTTTTCAAATAAAAAATTAAAATTTTGTGCATCTACTATTTATTATTTGGGTTTTCTCTTATTTGATATGTATTTTTTCAAATAAAAAATTATAATTTTGTGCATCTGCTATTTATTATTTGGTTTTTTTCTTATTTGATTTAATTTGTTTATTATATATATCTAATATAATACTCCATTCTATACTATTATTTTATTAAATATAAATATATGAGTTTAATTTGAGCTTATAATTTTACTCTCTTATTTATTTGTCATTTTTTTTCAGTTAATAGGTCATTAATAATTACAAAGAAAGCAATTCTAGTTACCTTCTAAGCACCAAGCAGTTTTACCCGCCGCGTAAGTGCAGGGTTACTACCAAATTACCGGGGAAAAAAATAAGCAAACCAAAAAATCATGTTTTCAGAGAATTATTAAGAATCCTAAACTCAAACACACGATGACACGAATATAATATATGTTATTCTTAACTCCATCAAATTTCATGGTAATTTGGATCCGTGTGTTTGCATTTAATTATTTCGGTAAATGTGTGTTAATTATTATGACACACTATCTACTTTTTTTAAAAAAAAAATTAATGTATTTTTTTGTCTTTTCATCATCTTAAATATAAATAAATTTTTATTTCATCTTTGTTATGATATCAAATATCTAAGTTTTAGTGTTTGACAAAAAGTATTTCAGACATCAACTTGATATATAAACAATTGAAAGCAGAAGAGCAAAAGCAGAAGCAGAAGAGCAGATCAGAAGAAGTAAACAGAAGAGCAAAAACATAAGTAGAAGAGCAGATCAGCAGATGTTTTCCATGAACCAGTTTAAGCTATTAACCAAAGGTTTCTAGTACACTGATTAGACTCAGATCTACGCAGTCAAAGGGTACCTTCTTACAAAGAACTAAAAGACAAAAAAACGGCTAGTTACCAACGGATGCATTTGAATCAAAGATGACTGTTATCTTGCACTTATAAATAGATATCATAGCCAAACAGAAGAACTATCCGGCTCCCAAGAACTCACAATCACTTACAGCTTACCAAAGAACTACTGAACACTTTCAATTGTTCATATCCACAAAAGAAGAGTTCAAACGCTTACGTAGAAGATCATATAGAAGCCGAAGAACACCAGCACACACATCAAGTCTATCAGATCTTTTAGGATCATATTATGCTAAGTGTTAAACTGTACAAACATTGTATTTATAACAGTTGAGGTACTGCAAACCTCTATAACTTGATTTCAGCAAAGGGCTGAAACCAGTAGAGTAAATAAGAGTCTCAGTAGTAGGCAGTGGGGTAAGTCCTGGCTGAGGTGGGTCGTTGTGTCAAAGTTTTCTAGTGATGCCTTCTGGAAACAGAAAAATGGGTGACGTAGGAGCAGTTGAGTCTCCGAACATCCAGAAATAAATTGTTGTGTTGATTACTTTCCGCTGAACACACACACACAACCAGTAGAGTCAGCTGATGCAAGTTCAATCTCCTAGTTGACCTTTTTCCGCACAACCATATAGTTGTTGGTTGACTCTCGGAGATCTAAGAGAAAAGAGAGTTCAACGTCTAACACCACTGAACTCACTAGCAGCAGTAAGTTACTGCTTCATGCAACAATTTTTAGAACAGTAGCAACTCACTACTCTTTCTACCTCAGTAGCAGTAGCTCATCGATCCTGACAAGTGGTATCAGAGAGGGTTCTTTTCTCACTTCTGAACAATACAAAAGAACACCTTGTTCAGCACCTTGGTCAATTGAATTTTCAAGAAAACTAGAAGACCACAGATTGCTCCACTGTTCAAGGGACTCTACAGAAAAGCCATTTAATGCTGAGAGAAACAGATGCCAACTGGTCAATTTACTATTGAACCTTGTTGCTCAGACTCTTTGGATGCCTCAATAATGACAAAACAACCTTGTGCTTTACACTGCATGATGATTAAGCTCATACAAGCACTTATGGGAAGCAGAAGCCGACAATCAGCATACCAAAATATATTTTGGAAGGAAATTAGAGTGAAGGGAGGGGAATGTCAGCTCACAAACTCTGCTAAGGACAACACAAATCGGCAAACACTCATTTCGACTCATAACTAAGCTTTCTTATCTTTTATCTTTTAATTTCGGCATTAATTTTTCAGTTTGCTTCATTACTGCTCTATTATTTGTTTTTATGCAGCATATAACATTGGTATTGATCACTAGAAAAATACTTGCATAAAAATAGGAACAACTCAGTCAAATAAAGACAGTTATTATTCTTAGATGATTCTTTATTTACAATTTCTATCTCCCACTCTACGGACTTTATCTGTTAGTTCATCCAGGTGCCCATTTCACCTGAATGAAACTCAACATAATGTGAGAACACATTAAATATCTGAAGCTCCTTCATGAGAATTAGAAGATGAACACCCTCAGCACTGTAGACATCTTCAACTTTAGTCGTCTCCGGTCGATTTTTTTACTTCTCCAGCCTTTTCTTCTCCTTTGGCAAGAGAAGTGCAACATTACGAGATTGAAGCACTGATATCTTGGCCCGAAGAGATTCTGTCCTCTGAGAGACAAAATCCTCATATTCCTTCTTCCTTGCTTCAATCGGGGTAGACATTCTTCAATTTTCTGTTATTATTATCTTTTGTAGATTCGTAGTTAATTCTAAGCAAAGTTCCCTTTTATAGATACATTCACAGTATACGAAGAGTCATACATAAATGCTCAATCTTTCCAATGATGCGACACGCATGATTGAGAATGTAATGAGACTCTCTAACATTGGAAGCTGTATTCTGTATTTTCGTCTGACACGAAAATCTAACAAATTCTAAGTAATAGACTAGTAATGAATTTCAAGGGGATAACAAAATTTTAAGCAGAACAGATACTGAAATTCAGTAGAACAGACTCAGCTACTGAAAAACAGCAATCACTCACTACTATTCAGACTAAGCCCTCTTATTTCTTATCTATTCATATCAATGTCACTTGGTCATGTGTTAAATGTTTGTAGTTAATCAGTTTTGATTAAATGTAGTAAACAAAATAGGAGCAACACTAAAAAAAACAGAGCTTATTTATATTTGTCTCCTAGTGTTACAAAATTTTCTCTGAATTGCCATCTTCCACAACTTTACAAAGATACCCAATTCTCCAGCTAAAGCCCTCTGATATCTTGGATGTGCGGAAATTTTATTTAGAAACTGTAGTTTCTTTATAAGAGAAAGGAGGTAGATGCCATCAAAGCTAAAAACGTCCTCAGGCTTGGTTGTGCCAAGTCTCTGTATATATTTCTTCAGTCTCACACTTGCTAAACGAGGAGAATTTACTAGAACTCGTTTAAGAAACTCTATCTTGGACTTCAGTAACTCTATCTTTGTTGCAACCTCATCTTCAGAAATACGCCTGAGTATCTCCATATTTTAATTTTATGATCATTATTCTTTTTATAGATGAAAATGAGTATATGAATGATTAATTGCATACTCACACTTTCCAATGACGTAGGAACAGACTGTCAGAAAATATGAAGGGACGTTCACTTTTCGAAGAAGTCAAAGCGTTTAGACATGTCAAATCAACAATAGCAAAAGATGACTGTAGCAGAATAGAAGCCTATTCACAGCAAATCAGAAGCAGTAAACAGAACATACAAGTTTTTTTTAGGCTCGTAAGCCATATGCGAGATGACTAAACCTCATTAGAAAAGTATTAATTCAGGGGGAATAAAAATTGAAAAGCAGCAGAAGCCTATCCGCAGAAGCCGACAAAACTACTCTACTGAAGGAATTACAAGTATATCTGATAAGTCTTTTGTGAGATGACTGGACTTTAGCAAAAGCAGTAACTAAGGGGGAATGACAGCAACCACAGTAGCTTGGCGAAAGGATTTTAGTAATCTACTCCTCATAACTCTTAGCTCTCACTACTAAACCAGTGAGACATCTCATTAAAGCTATTGAACTTTAGCAGAAGAGCAGACCAGCAGTCTCTGACAAGTGATACTATTAGAAGCACACCAGTAACACAGTTAGCAGTATACCAACCTTCAAGTAAGTTTGAATAATCGTTGGAGTATCATGAGACATCAGAGCAGAACTGAAGATCAGATGATTTATCGAGCACTGAAACTTCAAGATGAAACAGTTCCAGCATAAGTTGATGTGTCCGTCACAAAGAAAAAATGATAGAATGGATCTATTGCTCAAATTTTGTCAAAATACTAAAAAGGAAGAAATTGTTAGGATATCAAATATCTAAGTTTTAGTGTTTGAGAAAAAATATTTCATACATCAACTTGATATATAAACAATTGGAAGAAGAAGAGCAAAAACGGAAGCAGAAGAGCAGATCAGAAGAAGTAAGCAGAAGAGCAAAAGCAGAAGCAGAAGTGCAGATCAGCAGATGCGCATTTGGGATTTAATTTGCATTATTATTTTCAGAGATGGCCAGAAGAGGCGATGAGAGCCATGGAAGTGTTGGCTCCCACTTGTCTTAATTGATACTGCCGTCACATTCTTTTATTTCTAGCCGTTATTTTAAGAGACATATATTACCCTATGTATCATTAGACATGGATTTAATTGTATCTACTCTGCTGGAGTAGGAGGTAGTAACTAAGTGTCTAGTGATGGGCCTTCTTGAGTTTGAGGGCCATGTATTATCTGCCAATATGATGATTTTAGCTATGGCAGATTTTGATTGTATTTTGGGAATAGACATGCTGACATTGTACCACGCTACTGTGGATTTTTATCAACGCTTGGTACAGTTTCATCCTGATGAGGGTGATAGTTGGTACTTATATGGTGAGGGAGCGCGACCTCGGATGCCACTCGTGTCGGCTCTGAAGGCCTGTTGTGCCTTAGAGTCAGGTGGTGAGACTACCTCATCTATGCAGTTGATATGCCCGTGAGTAGCCAGGGTATTGATGAGTTACCAGTGGTCAGTGAATTCCCTGATGTTTTCCCCGACGAGATTCCTGGTTTTCCTCCACTTAAAGAGGTGGAGTTTGGCATTGATCTAATGCCAGGAACAACGTCTATATCCCGAGCACCCTATCGTCTGGTTCCATCAGAGATGAAGGAATTGAAGCAGAAGTTGCAGGATCTGCTGGATGAGGGATATATTCGCCCGAGTGTTTTTCCGTGGGGAGCACATGTATTGTTTGTCAAGAAAAAAGATGGATCAATGCGATTGTGTATTGATTACAGGCAGCTGAACCATGTCACCATTTAGAATAAGTACCCGTTTCCACGAATTGATGATCTGTTTGATCAGTTGCAGGGTACTTTTGTTTATTCGAAGATTGATCTGAGATTAGGATACCACCAGATGTGGGTAAGAGACTAGGATATTTCTAAGACTGCTTTTCGAACTAGGTACAGACATTATGAATTCTTGGTGATGCCATTTGCATTGATGAATGCACCTGCAGTCTTTATGGACTTGATTAATAGAGTATTTCGAGATTATCTGGATAAATTTGTCATCGTATTCATCGATGATATTCTGGTTTATTCTCATGATAGAGAAGAGCATGCACAACATCATAGAATTGTATTGCAGACGCTATGGGAAAAGCATTTGTATGCTAAGTTGAGCAAATGTGAGTTCAGGATTGGCCGAGTCGTGTTTCTTGGTCATGTTATATCCAGGGAAAGAATATATGTGGATCCGAGTAAGGTTGAGGTAGTGCTGAACTGGTCTCGTCTGACGACGGTGGCTGAGATCCATAGTTTCCTAGTTCTAGTTGGTTATTACCGTCGGTTCATCGAGAATTTTGCACAGATAGCCAGGTCTTTGACACAGCTTACCCGAAAGGATATTTCTTTTATGTGGTCCTGATTTAGTGAGAAATCCTTTTGAGAGCTGCGTAGAAGTCTTACTACTGCACCTGTGCTAGCTCTATCATCTGGATCGGAAGGTTATGTTGTGTACACAGATGCCTCTGATTAGGGGTTGGGATGTGTACTAACACATCATGGACATGTGATAGCTTATGCCTCTCAACAGCTGAAGATGCGTGAGATGAATTATCCAGTACATGATCTCGAGTTGGCTGCCATTATATTTGCTCTCAAGATTTGGAGGCATTATCTGTATGGAGAGAAGTTTGAGATATTCACGGATCACAAGAGTCTGAAATATTTGTTCACTCGGGCGGATTTGAATATGAGACAGAGACGCTGGATGGACTTATTGAAGGACTATGACTGCAAGATTGAGTATCATCTAGGTTCTGCCAATCTTACTGCTGATGCCCTGAGTCGGCAGGTAAGACTCTCTGCACTTCATACTAGTGATTTATCTCATATGATTCAGGAATATTGTTCTCTTGTTTCACGCTCAAGCATAAGAAAGGAAGGAATGGAATTCGTTTGTATACAATTCTATCTGAGCCAGCATTGTACTCTATAATCAGAGATGCTCAAATATCTGATGTTAAGACCCAGCGAATGGATCGTCTAGCCAATGGGGTTAATACATCTGGATTCCATTACCAATATGTTGGTTTATTGTGCTTATCTAATCGAGTGATTGTGCCAGATGATGCGGAGTTAAGGAATGATATTCTATCTCAAGCTCACAGGAGTCAACTGACAGTTCATCGTAGAAGCATGAAGATGTATAAAGACTTGCGATCTAGATTCTGGTGGAAGAGGATGAAGCGGAGTGTATACCAGTTCGTTTCTAAATGTCTTGTCTGTCAGCAGGTCAAGGCTGAGCATCAAAAACCAGGTGTTTTATTACAGAGTCTAGAGATTCCCGAATGGAAGTGAGAACATGTGACTATGGATTTTATCACCCACTTGCCTATGACCTCTAGATAGTGTGATGCTATTTGGGTCATTGTGGATCGTTTGATGAAATCTGCAGACTTTATTCCTTACAGCCGAGATTATTCATTTGATCGCATGACATACTTATATATCCAAGAGATAGTGCAATTACATGGCATTCCATTGAGCATAGACAGTGACAGGGATCCACGTTTTATCTCATGGTTCTGGGATAGTTTTCAGCAGGCATTGGGCACCACTTTGAGTTTGAGTACAGCGTATCATCCGGAGACTGATGGACAGTCTGAGCGGATGATACAGATACTCGAGGATATGCTGAGAGCATTTGTTATGGATTTTGGCTTGTCATGGCAGGATCAGTTACCTCTGATTGAATTTCCCTACAATAACAGTTATCACCGCAGCATTGACATAGCACCTTTTGAGGCATTGTATGGACGTTGATGTCGTACTCCATTATTCTAGGATGTGGTGGGAGAACGGTAGGTCGAGAGACCAGAGTTAATACATCAGGTTGCAGAAAGAATCAGAGCTGCCCAAGACAGACAGGCTAGTTATGCTAATGTTCACCACAGGCCATTACATTTCGAGCCTGGTGAACATGTATTTCTTCCAGTATCACCTTTTAGGAAGGTAATGAGGTTTGGCTTGAAAGTTAAGTTATCGCCTAGATACATTGGGCCATTCCAGATTTTGGAGAAGATCGGAGATGCCGCTTATCATCTGGTGTTACAGCCATATCTCTCCAGTATTCACAACGTATTCCACGTGTCATTTCTTCGACAATATGTAGCTGATGATTCACATATTATCCAACCTACTGACGTTCAGCTAGAACCAGATATGTCATACGTGGAAAGACCACTTCGGATCCTTGACAGGAAAGATAAGGTACTTCAGAACAAGACTATACCATTGGTTATGGTCCAATGGCAGTGTAGAGGCATAGAGGAATCGACTTGGGAGCTCGAGATTCGTATGCGAGTGGAACATCCTGAGTTGTTTGTCGTATATTCTGTTAATACGTACGAAATGTATAGTGTATTTTGAACATATGTATGATATGTACAGTACTTGCTAATGAATAAACATGAACATTTGGTTCCCTGATTGTTACCTAGACTTAAATTTCGAGGACAAAATTTCTTATGTTGGTTAGAATGCAGTAACCCGTACCCTGTTTAAGTTAATTTAATGTTAATCATGATTAAGGGTTACTAAATACATGATCAAGAAATTAAATGAGATTAAAATAATTGAATTGTGTGTTAAAAATATGTATTAGTAAATATCGGGTTATAGACGGTATTAAAATGCATATTTGATTTTTATAGAACACATGAGTTGAAATAACTCAAATCGGGTCAAGTTTTAACCCCGAATGAATAAAAATAGTACATACATTTAAACACATGTACACAGATTATATTGTAATAAGATATACATATATATCACATTTATCTCTCTACACATCACATCATCTTCTCTCGTCTTCTCTCTCCTCTCACACCATCACTGCCTAATTTCTCTCTTCCTACCACCGTCAACTTCTTGCCGCCGTAACTCTGCCATCAGTCGTCAAAACTCAAAACCAAATATACGGTTGGAATCCTCGCAACGAGAGCTATCTATTGATACCCACTTTCCTAGTTTTTAGCGTGACTCCGACGAACCCATTTTCCGGCAGCCGTTCTTTGCCACTGCGTTTTGCCACCGTACATTGCCTGTAACTTGAAATTGATTAATCGGCTTTGTTCCTTATTTCATAAGCTTCGTTTTGATATAAATATTGTGCAGAAAACCCACAACTTCGACAACCCTTGTTTCCAGCCACTGCCGCTGCCTCTTGCCATCGTCGGCCACCATTTATTGATCTCGTTAGTTGTTGGGACTTGTTTCGAAGTTTTGGGATATAATTTTGAAACTATGGTTTTGACATCAACGGGCTAACGACGGACGAAGGTATGGTCCGAGAATTCTATTAATAAATAGGAGTATCTGCTAGCTTAGTTAAGGCTTGCAGATAATGTTAGTGATACAGTAAATATTTGGTTGTAGGCTTGGAATCTAGGTCCTGACGTAGACTCGAACTATTACGTAGAAGGTACGTAAATATTGACAAAAATAGCCAGCAAGTATGCATGTTTATATGTTGTATTTTACGTGGCATGATTATGTGGCATGAGATATTTTTTACTATTTTTATATTCATATGTCATATACACATACACGTTGAGCCTATTTCCTTTGACATAGCCATTATATTAGGGCCGCTCCGCTCTACACCGGTATATGATCTAGAACTGGTAGTACCGCTACGGCGGGGATAGATACGTCTGGCTACTACGGTATTTTAGACGAGTGTGGCTGTATCCAGAGGTTGATCTGTGTGATTACGACACTCATTAGGTGCCTATTCTGAGCATGATTTGATGGATGACCCGATACACATTCATCACGTTTGCATGCATCATATTTATATGTTTACTCATGTTTACGTACTGGACGTTAATCGCTCACGTCCTTGGTATTATATTGGACACCCCATTCAACTGGGCAAATCTCAGGTTGGGCAGAGCAGGAGGTTCGAGGCAGGACTAGAGAGCAGGAGCTACCAGAGGGTATATTATACAGAAGGATTTGATATAGCTGTATAATAATACATTTCAGTTTTATTGTCTATATTTCGATATGGTTGTATCACTACTGTTTTGAGTTTTAGTACCGGTTATATTTTGTCGGTTTATGTATATTATGGGATATGTTTCCGCAAGTTTTACTCTGTTAATTAAGTATTTTAATTATGCTGGTTGCATGCTTAAGATTGTTATTTAGTAGGTCGTCTGGATGGGTCACTACACGAGCTGTGGAATCTTTCTTTTTTCATGCTTGGTAAGCTTCTTGATATCTCCCCTGCTGAGAATTTTTATCCACACCTGGATCCTGCATGATTCGGTTTATATATATTCTAAGGCATCTTGCTCAAGCATATACCAAATTGTATGACGCCAAGTATCATAATTTTCACATGTCCAATTTTTACCATTCTCTAAACCAACTAGTGAAGAGTTATTAACCCCCGTAGGCATAACAACACCAATGATTTAGTTTGTCACCTTTGTTAAGGTTAACACTGATATATTTTTATGTCACAGTCTATATATTTTTAGAGGTGATAACAAATGTTAATTCTCATTAAATGTACACACTACTTACTTGTAATTGACATCTATGATAATTCAGCATAAGGCTTAGACTCAAAAGTTCATCAAGTTTTCAATCATCATCTACAATCCTAATATTGCACCATCATAAATTTAATTTTAAAGTAGCGCAAAAATATCAATTGAATTTTTTTAGGAGATAATCACTCAAATTCTTTCAATCTAAAACTCCCACTCAACTTGTAATGTTTCGGTAAATTTCATATACACATATGTAGAGAATTATGTATTGAGAGAGGAAAACACTAATATTCAAAGTTTACCATGCATATTTCTATTAAAGAATATATAGAAACATGAACTACATTGCATATGTCACATAACATTTTCATATAAAAACATAAAAATAAAACATACATAGATGGCAATCCATATTTCTAAAGAACATCCAAGTTCTTATCATTGTACATGCAAGATATCATTTTTTTCATTTCTTCTGAGAGTCGATCTATGGAACAAACTTCAAGAGATGAGCACCAGAATTTATCTTTCAAGATAATAATGTCTTCATCTCGAGCTCAATATCTACCTCCACCCCATAATCATTGATGAATTTAACAAATCAAGGAAGATATATAACTGATCTCTTTTGGTCCTCTGGTTAAGTATTTCATTGATTATGCTTTTCCAACGTCCAAGTATATAATCTCTTACCAATGGAACTATATCAACATGTTCAAAATGATGACCCAAATTCACAAACTATAAACGTTTGATATCCCAAACTTTAATATGTTGAGGTAGGATATGCATTTAATCGATTTTATAATACAAATATGTGAGACTTTTCCAATATATCATTCCGAAGCTCTTCTTACTTTAGCATCTCCCCGAATGATTCTAAGAATGTGTCTAATTCTTAACATAGATATCTATTAGGATGAGAGCAAATATTATATTGGGCATAAAGCCAACTTTATATTTAATATTCAAGATTAAAAAATTTTAATTATCACACAAATCTCGCTTAATTTTATGTGTTGAGTCCGAAAATGCAATCAATCTTGATTTTGATGATAAAAAAATCTTGTTACTATGTTTTTAATATAATTACTTAAGTGTGTAGTTCATACATCACATTTTAGAAGTGATAAGCTCGTGAAACAAAATTCCAGCACACTTTAGTTTCTCGTGAGCTGAATTGTTTTGATAATATCTCATAGCTCAATAATCCAAATGATCAGCAGTTAAAACTAATGAATAGCCAACTAAAAAAGCTTCAAGTTATATCTCAGACTAGTTGGACAAAATCGGATGTTATCTGGATCAAACTGCTCTCTAAAGACGCTAATAAAACTGAACCAGATGAGCTTAAAAAAGAAACCAGTAACCGCTGAGCAGTTTTGGTATTTAGGTCATATCTTGCATCTCGGGTATCCAAATGGAACGATTCAGTATGAGTTAAAAATATAAGACAATGATTTACAAATCATATTCAAAAGTCAAAGTTTGAATCGGAGCATAAGAGCTGATAAACCGCATTGAAGAATCTAGTTCTGCAATGAAATTCTGCAAGCAGAATTTCTGACACATCTTAGTTGTTTGAGCATATCTCTCTCAAACGAACTCCGAATTGAGTGATTCTTGATTCCATGAAAATAAAAGAGAAGGGTTACAATTTTCATGTTCATCACTGATAGTCGTGTTTTGTTTTCATATTTAATGTCATTTTGTTAATTTTTTGGATACATTCATATGTTTTTGTTCATGTTTTATCATAGTTTTGTTTTATGCATGCATTTAGCTACATAATATACTCCCGGGTTTAATGTGTAGGAATTATCAAGTTTTAAGAAGAAATCAGATTTTGCTCATGCGCTCGATCGGACATACTCATAGGATCGAGCGCGACCCAAGAAAAAGTAAGGCAGAAGGTTCAGCAAGTTTCATGCGCTCGATCCAAGCAACTCATAGGATCGAGCACGACATCTGAAGATTCAAGGCAGTGGACTCGAGAAGAAAAGCGCGCTCGATCTTGCAAACTCATAGGATCGAGTGCGGCCGAGGAATTTTTAAGGCAGTGTGTTCGCAACTTTTCATGCGCTTGATCGGACGTACTTGTAGGATCGAGCACGACAGTCTATTCGGGAAAGAATTTTTATTTTTAGAAACTCTTTTATTTTGGACTCTAGTTTTTATTAGGCTTTTATTTCATTTTTGGGAGATAATTATCAGACTTTTAGAATCTCTTTGGAGGCTAGGTTTTGTATTACAACTCTCTCTCAAGTTTTCTCCTTTTCTTTTGAATTTTTCTTGGGTTTTTGATTAATCGTTGTAGCTAAACTTTTATACTTGGTTGAGGAGACGAAACCTTGATATAATTTATTCATGAGATTCGATTTTTAGTGTTTAATTCTTATCGAGTATCAAAAGTTGTTTTGTTTTATTTAATTCTTGTGTGCAAGATTTTAAGATTGACCATCTTAGGATTTTGCTATACAAACTACAGCTAAATTAGAATTCAAATTCGTAATTGTTTGAATCATCTGATTTGTAAAGAAACTATGATTAATATTTTCTGCTGTTGAATTTTTTAATTCGTAAGAACAACTTTTGACTAGATTAAATACAACCGCTGGTGTTTGTATTTTCTAGCTTCATCAATTTCACTCATTTGAATGCTACCTTAGATTTAAATATAGATCGCTGGAATCTGGGTTAATTTATTGGTAAGGGTTAATCTAGAACGTTTGTGTCTAATTAACTAAGATTAAGGTGAAACAAGAACTAGATTTTCAATGACGAATATTTGATAGGATTAATTATTTTTAGGGAATCGATGATTGAATGAATGAATATCAAGGCTTGCGGGCCGATTCGTCAACCAAACGGCTCGGGATAGGTATGATCATGCTAAACAACATCGCTTCCCTATTACTGAGAGGGGTTTTGATCTTGAAGTTAACGAAAGCGATGTGGCTGTCCAAATATTGAACCGTGGGTGGGGCACATTCTGCAAGCAGCCACCTCCGGCCATTGTCCCTATTGTTAGGGAATTTTATGCTAATGCTGCGGAACGGGTGGATGGCAAGGCCTTCGTCCGAGGCACTTTGGTTTCTTCTACACCCCAGGAGTTGAATAGTCTGCTGGAGATGTCGGATGTCGATGATAGCCTATACCAAAGCATCGCCCTCGCCCCGGATTTACACGAGGTTCTTCAGCAATTGTGCTTTGTCGGGGCTGCCTGGCTGGACCCTGTTACTTTCAAATGCTTTAAGGAGAAATACCTACTTTTGAGTCCGGCCACTTGGTATTCCTTTGTCGCCCACCGTATGATGCCCATCTCCCACACGAGTGAATTCCACGTTTTGCGTGTCGTGCTACTCTACGCTCTTGATCTTAATTTGCCGGTCAATGTGGGATGAGTGATTCACGATCAGATGCGGCATTCAATCAATTCCAGGATAGTGGGTGTTTTCTTCCCGATGATCATCACGCAGCTGTGCCTGCGCGCCGGTGTGCAACCTCGACCCAACGAGGAATGGTTGCAACCAAAACGCCCCATTGACAAAGCGGCTATCGATGCCAAACGAGCATATCGGAGAATCCAATTCATGGTGGACAATCACTTTGTGCCGGTTCACGATCCCATACGCCCTGTGCCGCCTCCCCTCCAAACTACTACTGTCACTGTTATGGAGTTGGCCAACTATGCCCAGCACCAAAATTCATTCAATGCAACTACAACTTCGAATCTTCAGGCCTTGGACTACATTTGTTGAGGAATCTCCGAGAGGCTAGGGATCGACCCCACCATGCTTCCACCGGTTGTACCATTCCCACCACCTTTCGAGTTTCCACTCGCCAATCCTGTCCTTCCTCCCGAGGATGAATAGGAGAACGACGCCAACCGCTAAACCAGGGGAGTCTTGTTTAATTTTCTTTGCTTTGCATTTCTTTTACATTTTGTTCTTTGGTTTGTTGGTTTTTTTTGTTAGTTTCGTTCTCGAGCATTGAGGACAATGCTTAGTTTAAGTGTGGGGGGGGGGGGGGGGGTGTTTAATGCATTTCGTGTGCATTCATGCATTTCATTTATTTTTGTTCCGTTGTTGCATTTAGTTCATGTTAGTGTCATATTATTGTGTTGCATTAGTATTGAGTTAAGAAAGAAATGGGTAGTCTGGCCAATGATGAAGAGTTTTTTTTGTTGTTCAGTAACTGAATCACATGACTATCTAACCAAATTTTTGCAATGATGGAACCAAATAGACGAGTGAACTCCTATATACTCTGTGATTTGTGCTTGAATCTAAATTTTGAAACATACAAACATGGATAGGATTGAGGCATTGTTTGGATTATTTGGGCCGAATTTTTTCTTGAATTATCCTTAGATGCCATGTTGAGCTTTCACGTTATATATGAGCACATGAGGTGTGTAATTCTGAATTTTGTGCAAAAATCATCGTTTACTGTTGATGATTT
The DNA here is from genome assembly GCF_033568475.1 of Henckelia pumila. Classification (NCBI taxonomy): domain Eukaryota; kingdom Viridiplantae; phylum Streptophyta; class Magnoliopsida; order Lamiales; family Gesneriaceae; genus Henckelia; species Henckelia pumila. Next base: position 153,064,331 of record NC_133121.1, read on the forward strand.
TTCTTTTCTGCACTGGTTCAAATTTGTATGAATTAACGGTGAATTGAGACATGTCTAGAACAAGTTTGGACACCCCTCGAGGTGCAATACGGGTGAACTGTGATTTAGAAATGATGTAGGCAATTTTCTGAATATCGTTTGAGCTTTTCAAGCCACCCACTGAATTATTTATCCCTAGTACCTTGATTGAGCCTGATTGAAAAACGAATTGCATGCGTGTAAACGTGTGGTAAACCCTCATTCGACATTGTTTCAAGGTCCTACAACTACTACATATAGCCTAAACACTATTTCCTACCTTTAAGGGAGTAAGTTGCATGTCAAAATTATTTTATGCTCCTACTTTGTATTGTGAATATGAAATGGTGTGGTGATAGAAATTTGAAAACAAAAGATTGTAGTGAAAAGGGGATAGAAAAAAAAATGAAAAAGAAAGTGGTGAAAGGAAAAAAGAAAAAAAAAACAGTTGGTGAAAAGCAATAGAAAAAAATGGAGATCAATGAAGTGTAAAGAGGTTGAAATCCGAATAAAAAGAAGTGGACTTTAGAAAAGAGCATAATTTACTCCCTCTTTGAATTCTTTTCCTTCATTTGTAGTCATAAGCCAAGCCTGACATTATAAGCCGATTAAGACTTATTGACCGAATCACAGGCGCCCAATATGTTAGTGGAGAGGGGTTGCGAGAATTTTGCCTATGGACTGTCGATTGACACTTTCGATGAATATGAATTTTTTATCGAAACACGCACACACTTGAATTTTTTGCATTTACCCGATGGTGAGTGTGTTGATTTGAATGTCCATTCATTTTGATCCTATGAAACCTTAAAAGTCATCATGATCTATGAATATGTGAATTAAAGAGTGTTTTGAGTTGCGGAGTTTATAGTTTGTGTGGTGAAATCGGTTTGTGCTTTAAAAAAAATTTCAAAGAAAAGTTAGTGGGTTTGGATGGATGAAAAAAATTTGGAATTTCTGAGGCTAGTGCTCCGTAGTATTTCTTGATTCTTGTTTTCATTCTGTTGTCTTTTGCATGACTTGCTCGAGGGCGAGCAAGGATTAAGTGTGGGGGTATTTGATAGTCGTGTTTTGTTTGCATATTTTAATGTCATTTTGTTAATGTTTTGCACACATTCATATGTTTTTGTTCATGTTTTATCATAGTTTTGTTTTATGCATGCATTTAGCGGCATAATATACTCCCGAGTTTAATGTGTAGGAATTATCAAGTTTTAAGAAGAAACCGGATTTTGCTCATGTGCTCGATCGGACGTACTCATAGGATCGAGCGCGACCCAAGAAGAAGTAAGGCAGAAGGTTCAGAAAGTTTCATGCGCTCAATCCAAGCAACTCATAGGATCAAGCGCGACATCTGAAGATTCAAGGCAGTGGACTCGAGAAGAAAGGCGCGCTCGATCCTGCAAACTCATAGGATCGAGCGCGCCGAGGAATTTTTAAGGCAGTGTGTTCGCAACTTTTCGTGCGCTCGATCGGACGTACTCGTAGGATCGAGCGCGACATTCTGTTCGGGAAAGAATTTTTATTTTTAAAAACTCTTTTATTTTGGACTCTAGTTTTTATTAGGCTTTTATTCCGTTTTTGGGAGATAATTATCAGACTTTTAGAATCTCTTTGGAGGCTAGGTTTTGTATTACAACTCTCTCTCAAGTTTTCTTCTTTTCTTTTGAATTTTTCTTGGGTTTTTGATGAATCGTTGTAGCTAAACTTTTATACTTGGTTGAGGGAGATGAAACCTTGATATAATTTATTCATGAGATTCGATTTTTAGTGTTTAATTCTTATCGAGTATCAAAAGTTGTTTTGTTTTATTTAATGCTTGTGTGCGAGATTTTAGGATTGGCCATCTTAAGATTTTGCTATACAAACTACAGCTAAATTAGAATTCAAATCCGTAATTGTTTGATTCATCTGATTTGTGAAGTAACTATGATTAATATTTTCTGCTGTTAAATTTGTTAATTCGTAGGAACAACTTTTGACTAGATTAAATACAACCGCTGGTGTTTGTGTTGTCTAGCTTCATCAGTTTCACTCATTTGAATGCTACCTTATATTTAAATCTAGATCGCTGGAATCCGGGTTAATTTATTGGTAAGGGTTAATCTAGAACGCGATGTCTAATTAACTAAGATTAAGGTGAAACAGGAATTCGATTTTCAATGACGAATATTTGATAGGATTAATTATTTTTAGGAAATCGATGATTGAATGAATGAATATCAAGGGTGTAGTCGACCGATACCAAGGCTTGTCTCTTATTGATTTCTCCGGTTTAATTTTTAATCTTGCATGCTAGTGATAATATTTCTATTTAATTGCTTAAATTTTTAGTAGTTATTCCCAAAACTCAAAAAAACCCCTTTAGTTTATTTTAGAACACATTAAATTTACTTTTTCTCGTGGGAACGATCCCTACTCACACTACTGCATTATTTATTTATCTGATTAAGTCGGGTAATTTGGGCGCGACACGACTAAGCGCTACCAATCACTTTGCCTTGAAATAAATGAATCAATAGATATAAGCAAGAAAACATGACTACTGAAAACACCGATGTGGAAATCAAAAATGCAGAAAAGCAGTAAACTCCGAAATGCAGCAGTGTCCAAACCATTAGTTTCTAAATACCAATAACCGCTGAAAACCAGTAGCTGAGGCAACTAGTAGCCGCGAAACCAGTAGACAACCAGTAGCTACTGCACTAGTAAAGCCCAAAATCAGCAGAAGATGAGGAAAGTGGCTATAAGAATGAATATGACTGTTTAAATGACAGAAGTAGTACAAACCATTACTAACGGTCATATTCTTGTATAACGTATATATCTCTCTTGGAAGATATAAATACAACATCATATGAAAATCAAAGAGAGATGAAGGTCATCTAAACAGATTCATCAGCTAGTTGAGAGTTTGCCCTTGGTGTGAAGAACACAATAGATTTCTTGAGCTTTCACAGTCAAGTTCTTCATATCCCAACTCACTCACACACAAAAGAGAGATGTATTTTATAGATTAGTTGAGTGAGAGTCTTAACACAAAGACGTCAAAGTTTGTGTTTGTTGTCTTGGCATAAGAGACGTTAAACATTATGCGGATTGTGAGGTTACGACCTACAATCGAGTGTGCTAGGAGTTCTAAGATAAGCAGTGGGTAAGTCCTAGTCTTGGAGTGGGTTTGTACAAATGAGTTGTATAAATCAAAGTCTTCTAGTGGATCCTTTCACGGGGAAGAAAGGGTGACGTAGGAGCGGTTGAGTCTCCGAACATCCATAAACAAATATATATCTCTTTACTTTATCGCATTTACTTATTCTACTGTTTTTGGATGATTTGTTGAAGCATTTTATATGTTATTTAAAGTACCGAAATGTTGCAAAATACTTAATCGGGTTTTAGAGGATTATGTTGAGTGTCTTCCGCTTGGTTTTGTAACCAAACTCAATATAATCTCTCGATGCTTGATTTATTTTTGAACATTTCAAAAACGAGCTATTGTAACTCAAAATATTTTAAAAGTGTGCATTCAACACCCCCCTCTCTCTTGCATTAAACACATGGAACTTTCAATATAAATGACATTAGCCGTTCTTGATTTAAATAGTCCTATGGTTTAATGTAAAAATTAACTTATGTACATGAAAAGTTATGACACTGGGGGAAAAAACGAAGCATACTAGATGTAACAGAAGAAAACTTGAACCAACTTTCCTCATTTTCGAACATGACAGTACAAAAAGAATATCATGTTTCTGTCATGTCCAAACAAACTGGATTCATGCACTTGCTTCACCTCTACCCTTTTATATTTTATTTATTTGACATGACTGACAAAAAAAAACATAAAGTTACCATAGCATTTATAATTTATTCCATGAGAATTTGTATATACATGAAGAAAACAAACCACTCGGCTGTTACTTCATACTTCCATGTTATATTCTTCATTCAAAAAAAACTTAAATGCAAATGTAGCTTTGAAAACTTTCATAAACAAACAGAACATAAATTTACGTTTGATCAAACTATTGCATTTAAATGCATCGAAATCAAGTTAGAATGTCAATTAATACATGCTCTTTGATGCCAGTTATAGAAAAATAACCCAAATCGCATATAATTATCGAATAAAATTATATTTCGATATTTTTGTAATTAATTTACTAACTTTTCATCCGACGATAATATTTGTTCCATAGTCCAATGGAAATCACGAAAAAAATCGAGTTTACACAATCGAAATGCTTAAAAAATGGGTATAATTTGAACTTTGCTTGTCACATTGTTCCATTTTTCACCATTCTTGTTTGTGAGATTGTTAATTAAGGTTATGTTTGACTTTTTTAAAAAAAATTATATTTTCATCTTTAAAAATAAAAATGATTTTTACTTTTCACAAAATTTGATTATCAAAATTCTAAATATATTTTGGGATTTAAATTTCTGTGTTTACACTACAACACAATATTTTTTAAATATAATTTTATACTATTCATATTATGCTTTTTTTTTTGCTAAATTGAAAAGCAAATATTTATTTCAGTCACATCACATTTTAAAAATATTTATTATATCAAAATATAATACGATTGAGCATTTTTCGTTTTACCAAAGGTTGCAGCTATTGGCAATCATACAACTTCTTTTTTTTTAAACCCTACTTGGAAAGTAATCCTAATGTTGGACAATTATATTACAGTTCCCAAACAATCTCTATCTGTAATTGTATTCATGCATTATTGCTAACGTGACCATGTCTCTAAAATCAATTGTAAAACCGACCATTACCACTCTACTAATAGCTATAACTGATGTTAAAAAAGCAAATCAAATATTTTAAATCATACTCACATCATCCTAAAAATCTACGTTTTGATTTCTGCAAAACAAAAACAATTATTACTCTCAACAAATATGATTCAAGAACACCGAAAATAAAACCAAATATACCATAAAATGATGATCTCTCAACCTTGATTTCTGCGTGAACTCCTTGAAATGAACTGTCATTTCTTGCATACTTAAGGGCTTGCTCGTTTTGTTTCTGGAATTTTATGGAAAAAATTTTCGGGAGAAAATTTAAAAAATAAAAAATACAATATGAATCTCTTGGTTTAACGGTAAAGGTGAAGCATAAATATCGATGAAGACTTGTGTTAAAATCATGTTTGTATGAATTGTTGGAATATATCATAAGTTTTGGTGTTGACAAACTACAGCTCCTGCCGCCTTATCGTACAGATGTCTTCCCTCGCAATGCTTGCAATGTCCCTTCTTCTTCCCAAAACAGAAAACACCACCAAAACCTGAAGAAGAAGTGGACGAAGCAAGATTCTTTAAAGATTGGGGTCTGGGTCCCAAAGTACTAGCTGGCCGAGAAGACTGAAGGGCCCTGTCTCGCTGAAGACTAATCTCTGCCTGTCGACATCGGTTCACTAACCCCTCGTACGATGTCGGATTATTGCAAACAGACACAAAATCTAAAATCTCCTAATAGAGGCCCTAGTGAAAGTGATCATACTTGGCCTCAGAACTAGCATTGATATGTAGGAAAAATGGCAGCAACTCGAAGAACTTCGGTTGATACTCGTCAAAAATCAAGCTACCATGCTTCAGGTTAAGGAGATGAATAGATTTGGCTTGGCGGAGTGCAGGAGGAAAGTACAACTTCATAAATACGGCACGAAATTCTGCCCAAGTAGCTAAACCACGCTCATGCAACATAGTTGCAGACGTGGATTTCCACCATTTGCAATCGCATCCCTCCAATAAAAAGTTGATAGCCTCCATACGCTACTCCTCAATACAGTAGAATACATGAAAACATCCCTCATTCCGCTCTAACCATTTATCTGCATCCTCTGAACAAACTTGTTCATGTCAAAGTGGCGGCATCCATCACGGTGGTGACAGTGTCCTCGATGGTGATCGCGATCATCCTTATACCCAGCATCCTACGCTCCCGCAACTCTCATCGTCATGACTCCCCATCTATGAAAGGTAACAGATATTATCCTCAATAAGGTTTACCTAAATCCCTAAAATATCATGCACATTCTGATATCATAAATGTAGTGACCTGATTTAGGATCACATACTAAACAATCATAATTATGCAGTTAAATCTTATAATATGAATACGAAATAAAACAACGGAAATAATACCTTACAACAAACAAACCGGTAGAATACAACCGGCCCTAAAACCCAAAGTGAAATATAGTTTTACAACTCCATTGAAAAACAGTACTGAAGTACCCTCAACAAAGACTGAAAACAATCATGATCCATAGAACAACTGAAACCTACATGACCGCTCCCTCCAGGTCTGTCCAACCTAAGCTCTGCCCTATGGAATGGGGTGTCCAAGTTAAAAACCGAGGACGTGAGCGATAACGGTGCTTAATATGGAAGTATGAGTATACACTTGCTAGGAGTGTGGATGCAAATGTATGGATACCAGAAACCTATCTGTTACGCCTTAAACGCATATAAATCTCGATTGTGAGATTAATGTTTTTAATGCATTAACAAGAATCTTTTGTCTATGTTTTGATGATTAACAAAACTATGTTAAAATGTTACTAATGTTTACAATGAGCTTATTACAGAGTTAAAATTTTCAAGGCTCAATTGCGTACAAGTTTATTCAAGATAAGAAACAAAATTCAAAAACTTATACTGCTACGAGTTCGGAAGCTCCGATTGGCGTTCGGAACCTCCGATCAGGATCAGAAGGACCTTCGGAAGCTAAGGGACGATCGGACGTTCCGATCAAGGTTCGGAAGCTCCGATATATTTTCAAGGAATTTTATATTATTCGGAAGCAGAACGGAAGCTACGAAGTGACGAGATCGGAAGCACCGATCATAGATCGGAAGCACCGATCATAGATCGGAAGTTTCGATCTGCAACGGCGGCCTGATAATCTTGTCCGGAAAACTTTTGCCCGACAACATATTTAATGCGCCGATTGGAAGCTCCGAAGTGGGATCGGAAGTTCCGATCCTGTACAAACCACGTGACTCAGAATTCAAATTTCGGAAGCTCCGATGTTGGGAACGGAAGTTCCGATCGATGCCGAATTTTCAGCTATAAATAGAGGCATTCCGAGACCATTTCAAGCATCCCAACATCTTCAAGTCTCTCAATCCTCTTAAGCATTATTTGAGCTATTTGTTGAGCAATTTGTAGCCTCTTTGAGCTTTCAAAATATATTCATATATCGAGTTGTATCCGGGGTTTTGAAAATCGTTGGTGTAAATACTTGAGTGTGAAGCCAAGTGTTGTGTGATTGTTGAGGCTATCCTTGGAGCCCTTAAGGCCAAGTGTTGAGTTGTATCGACGCAGTGATCATGTCAAGTTGTAAGGCTATCCTTGGAGCCATCAAAGCCAAGTCGTTCGAAGTGCTAGTGGATCCTTAGTTAATCGATCTTAACCAAGAAAGGGAGACGTAGACGATTTATCATCGAACTTCCATAAACATCTCTTATCCCTTTTATTTATATTACGCATTTATTTACCGCACTTATTATTAATTGTTTTAAGTCTTCCGCTTGCGTACTAGCATAATCGCTTTAAATTGCTAAAGTTGCCAATAGAACCTAAATCCCCCCCCCCCTCCCATTAGGTTCTAACAAGTGGTATCAGAGCCACATTTTTTAAATATTTTCAAAAAGGTTCTTATGGCAAATCTAGCGAGCGACTATGCTCAAGGGCAATCAACAAATCGTCCTCCTCTTTTCAATGGCATAAACTACGGATATTGGAAAAATCGAATGTCCTTATATATCCAATCTGTAGACTATGACCTTTGAAAGGTTACTGTGAAAGGTCCCTACATACCTACTAAAGAGGTTGAGGGAGTCAAAATTCCTAAGGGAATGGATGACTTTTCCAAGGAGGAAATGCGATTAATTTCTCAAAATGCTAAAGCTAGGAATATTCTTCATTGTTCCTTAGATATGAATGAGTACAACCGGATCTCAATGTGCTCATCCGCTAAAGAGATATGGGACAAGTTGGAGATATGCCATGAAGGGACTAATCAAGTCAAAGAAACGAATATCGATCTACTCCAACTCAAATACGAAACATTCGAGATGGAATCAAATGAATATGTAGATACTATGTTCCTAAGGCTTACTCAAATTATCAATGAGCTAGCCCAATTCGGGGAACAATATCCAACCAAACAAGTGTGGAGGAGAGCTCTACGCGCCTTATCCAAGGAGTGGGATGCCAAGAGGACGGCTATCATAGAATCCAACAAAGGCGACACCGCTTCCTATGACCTTGATCAACTTCATGGGACTCTAAAAACCCATGAGTTGGAACTGTCAACAAGGAAGGAAATAAAGAAAGAAGATATCAAGGCAAAGGGGATTGCTCTATCTAGCCAATCCAAAGAAGATGAAGATGATGATATGGCACTCTTTGCAAGAAAATTCAAAAGATTTATGCGAGAAAACAACTTCAAAAAGAAGACGGACAAAGAAGTTACCTGCTACAACTGTCAACAACAAGGCCACTATGCAAATGAGTGTCCTCTCAAGAAGAAAGTTGACAAAGGAAAGAAGAAAGCACTCATAGCCACTTGGAGTGATAGCGACGATGACGAGGAGGAAGCAAACATCTGCCTCATGGCTAAAAGTGATGACATCGTCTCCGACGACGATGACGAGGTACCTTCCTATGACGAACTACCACATGCATATAAAAACATGTTTGATATGGCTAAATCTCTTAGAAAAGAAAATAGAAAGCTCAAACATGAATTAGAGACTAAGGAGCATGAAAACCTAAGATTAAAGGATGACATACCTCACTTAGAAAAGTCTTTTGATAAGTTCAATGTTAGTAGTAATAATTTGAATAATTTACTTAGCATGCAGAAATGTAGTTTTGATAAGGGTGGACTAGGGTATGGTAAGAAATCAATTGACTTTACTAGCCTAATTACTAAGGCAAAAATGAGATTACCCCCTACATGTTCTTATTGTTGTAAAATAGGTCATGTTAGATATAAATGTAGATCTTTAAAATTTTAATATGATCAAAAGAACTATATGAAATGGAGGCCTAAGAGTACTTAACAACTCATTAGTCGGCATTATGAGATCATGATCCAAGGGAGTTCATCATAGACCGGTTTAAACTGCCTTGACTTGCGACTGGTCTTCCTGATGAACGCTGCTCTGTCCAAGGAAATAGGTTTTTAAAGAGGTCATAGCCCTACCTACTACTGGGAGCACTCTTGAAAAGTGGCGATGATGTCGCTATGAGAGACTGAACTCTTAGAAATCTATTTTGTATTTCTCTTTTCTAACTCTGTGGAACCAAAAGAACTAAAGGGTACCAAAATAAATTTTTGCAGGGAAATAGGAAAGTTGTTCTTCCAAGCATATGGTATCTAGACAGTGGATGTTCTATACATATGACCGGGAACAAAGAGCTACTCCAATCCATCAAACCAAAGGAGAAAGGAACTGTCACATTTGGAGACAACAGCAAAGGAGTTATCGAAGGAATCGGCTCAATAGGTATATCTGAATCCTGCTTGATTGATGATGTACTCCTAGTGAAAGGGCTTAAGCATAACTTACTAAGCATAAGTCAATTGTGTGATAGAGGTTATGAAGTCAAGTTCACTCCCCAACACTGCACTATATCACTCACGACTGACAAATTCATAAATTTCAAAGGATATAGAAGTGAAAATGTGTACAAGGTTTCTTTAAAAAATTTATCTTTATCAAATATTCAAAGCCTTGTATCCTTGAATGTTGATGATAACATTCTTTGGCATAAACGACTAGGTCATGCTGGTCCTAGTACCATAGAAAAACTTTTTAAACTTGATTTAGTTGTTGGTATGCCAAAACTCAATTTAAAATTAGATTCTGTTTGTGATGCATGTCAACTTGGCAAACATACAAGAGAATCTTTTAAAAGCAAAAATTTTGTATCTACTTCTATGCCCCTTGAACTTCTTCACCTAGATCTATGTGGTCCCTCGAGGAACGCTAGCCTAGGAGGGAAGCTTTATGCATTTGTCATTGTGAATGATTTCTCACGTTACACGTGGACATTGTTTTTAGCCCAAAAAAATGATGTCTTTGATTATTTTAAAACTTTTTTCAAACATATTGAGAATGAGAAAAATCTTTCAATAATTGTCTTTTTCTTCATATCTCTTAACAATGTTCCATCCATTCAATAAGCAATATAAGACTTTATAAATACATGTATAGCTTCAAAATAACTTCCAATAATTTATTTTTCAATAAATATAATCTGCAAAATCTCACTTTAAATGGTTAGTAACAATTAACCGAGTTTTGTAATCATCAAAACATAATATTATGAGACTTGTTAATGCATTAAAAACATTAATCTCATAACACGAGATTTGTATGCGTTTAAGGCGTAACACTATCGACTTTGGCACGCCGTGCAATCTCACAACCTCTCTGACATACAATTCGGCCATCTGATCGTGACGGTATGTCATACGGTATGGAATGAAACAAGCAGATTTCGTCAACCGGTCAATCACTACCCAAATCGCATCACAACCTCTGACTGAACGCGGTAGCTTTGTGAAAAAATCCATAGAGATGTGATCCCACTTCCATTCCGGAACTGGCAAACTGTGAAAAAGGGAGATGTCACGAGATTTGTGTCCCGTTGTTTGAATTGTCAACAGGTGAAGGCCGAGAGGAAGAAACCAGGTGGCTTGCTTCCACCAAAACTGAGTCTTCAAGTCGTTATACAGCTTTCGGCCTCTAAGATGAACACTGAACCGACTGCAATGCGCCTCTCGAAGAATACACTGTCTCAACTCAGAAACATTGGGCACAACAATACGGTTATTCATGAATAGAACATCATCCCTGACTTGAAACTCTGACCGGTGACCTGATCGGACCATCTTTATCAAAATCTGAATGCTCGGATCTGAACTCTGTGCCTCTCTGATCAACTGAAACAACTCTGGCTCGGCCTGAATTGCAAAAACTCTAATAGATCTCCTATCGGTCTCAAACTCCAAACCAGAAGTACAACAGTCTTCAATCAACTGAGAAACACCAATCGTAGTAAGAGATAAGGAACAAAGCTTCCGACTGAGAGCGTCTGCAGCTGCATTCGACTTTCCAGGATAATACTTGATCTCACAGTCGAAGTCCTTAAGTAAATCCATCCATCGTCTCTGCCTCATGTTCAGCTCGGACTGAGAAAACAAGTATTTCAGGCTCTTGTGGTCAGAAAATATCTCGAATGACTCACCATAAAGGTAATGGCGCCAGGTCTTCAAAGCAAACACAATCGCAGCAAGCTCAAGATCATGGATTGGATAACGAGTCTCGTGTGGCTTCAGCTGCCTCGAAGCATAAGCTATGACATGCTTCCTCTGCATAAGAATGCATCCAAAACCACGATGAGAAGCATCACAGTAAACGGAAAAACCTTCCGTACCTTATGGAATAGACAAGATCGGAGCGCTGGTCAACCTCTTCTTCAGATCAATAAAACTGGCCTCGCACTCCTCGGACCAAACAAACGGTGCATTCTTCTGGGTCAATGGGGTAATCGGCTTTGCAATGGAAGAGAAACCCTCGATAAATCGGCGATAATACCCTGCTAAACCCATGAAGCTTCGGATTTATGGCACTGATGTCGGTCTCGGTCAATTCATAACTGCCTCGATCTTATTGGGGTCAACAGAAATTCCATCTCCTGATACAATGTGGCCTAGAAAAACAACTCGGTCCAACCAAAACTCGAACTTCGATAGCTTAGCATATAACTGTTCGGCTCGCAAAGTCTGTAATACAATCCTCAGATGCTCGGCATGGTCATAACGGTTCTTCAAATAGATCAGAATTTCGTCAATGAAGATGATGACGAACTCATCCAAATACCGCTGAAAGATACGATTCATCAGATCCATAAAAACTGCTAGAGTATTGGTCAAACCAAAAGGCATGACTATGAACTCGAAATGCCCATATCTGGTTCTGAAAGCTGTCTTCGGTACATCCTCGTCGCGAACTCTCAGCTGATTATACCCTGATCTCAGATCTATCTTCGAATACACTGAAGAACCCTACAGTTGATAAAAAAGATCGTCGATCCTAGGTAGAGGATACTTGTTCTTGACCGTCGCTTGATTCAACTGGCGGTAATCGATGCAGAGTCGCATAGAACCGTCTTTCTTCCTCACAAAGAGCACTGGAGCACCCCAAGGCGATACGCTAGGTCGAATGTATCCCTTGGCAATCAAATCTTCTAACTGCTCCTTCAACTCCTTCAATTCTAACGGAGCCATCCGATAAGGTGCTTTTGAAATGGGCTGAGTACCTGGTGCAAGTTCGATGTTGAATTCGATCTCTCGAATCGGCGGCAAACCAGGAATCTCGTCTGGAAAAACATCAGGAAATTCGCTAACCACCGGTATCTCAGTCAACTCACGACTAGTCCTCTGAACATCTATTGCATAAATCAGGAATCCTTCTGCTCCTCTCTGAAGCAAACGAGACATGGACAACGCAGAAATCAAAGGAATCCTGGATCGAGAACCCTTACCAAAAAACTTCCAATCATCTGTCATCTCAGGTCTGAAACGAACCACTTTCTGAAAGCAATCTGCTGTCGCCTTATACTTGGTCAGAGCATCAATCCCGGCAATACAGTCAAAGTCAGATAATCCAAGTACAATGCAGTCAATCTCAATCGAATTTCCTTCGGACTCTAATACACAGTTTCGGACCATTCTCACCGAAATAATTCCTCCATCCAAAGGTGAAGTGATAGAAACGACATCAGATAATGGCTCAGCAAATAAATCATGCATCACGACAAATCTTTCATAAATAAAACAGTGAGAAGCATCCGTATCAATCAAAACAAACGCAGGATAACCAAAGATCGAACAGTTACCTGCTATCACGTCATTCGGGGCTGCATTGGCCTGATCCTCTGTCAGGGCAAACACCCTCGCCTGCTGTCGAGGAGGTTGGTTCTGATTCTGATTACCCCCATGACGAGACTGTTGTTGGGGATGGAAGGAATGGACTGCAGTAGCTGATCTCTCGGGCTGAGCTGGCGGTCGAGAAGAACTGCCGCTCTGAGCTCTATCAGATCCTCGCTGAGGACAGACTCTAGCAAAGTGACCCGCCTGCTGGCAGATATTGCAACTACCAAACACGCCTCGACACTGATCACTTGGGTGGCGTCCTCCACACTTGCTACACGATGCTCCTGAAGACCCTGAATTCTGCCCAGAACTGAACTGTCTAGAGCCACCGGAGCTCGAAGAACTGCTCCCAGACTTCTTGAACTGTTTCTCCTTCGGTCGATACTGATCTCGCCTGTTTCTTCCACTGTTGCCTCCCTCAACCCTCTGAGGCTGATTCGGCTGCTGAGAAGGTTGGTACCGATACTGGGATTGCTGAGGCTGAAACTGAACAGGCTGATTCTGAAAAAATCTCTGCTGCTGCTGAGGAGCTACCTGATTTCCTCACTGCATCAACAGTCCAGCTTCGGCTCCCTTTGCCTGGTCCATAGCATCTGCAAAGTTGTTGGGTCTTCTGATATTGACCAGGGTAAAGATCTCAGGATTCAAGCCATTGATAAAGTGATCGGCCTTGGCTTCCTCGTGATCTGCAATGTGAGGTGCAAACCTTAAGAGACTGTCAAACTTACTCACGTACTCCTCGATACTCAGATTCCCTTGCTTCAGATTCGCAAATTTGGCACCCTTTTCCTTTCGATACGAGACCGGAAAGAACCGTTTGTAGAATTCAGTCTTGAACAAACTCCAAGTGATAACGGTGCCTCGACTCTCATTTGCCCTATTGGTCGTGGCCCACCAATTCTTGGCAACACCCTGTAGCTGATGAATGACTAACCTGATCCTGCGGTCATCGGTATAGTCAAGAGAATCAAAGAGCTGATCAATGTCTTCTAGCCAACTCTCACAGTCAACGGAGTTCTCGGTACCAGTCAAGGTAGGCGGTCGGAAAGATCGGAATCTCTTCAATAGAGTCTCCATCGGGGTCGCAGTTGCATCAAACTGATCCACTCCAGTACTATCCTGATCATTCGGAGGAGTTATAACTGGCGGCGGATTCTCAGTAGAAGGAGGAGTCAAAGGTGGTGGATTTCTTCTCAAAGATCGTCGAGGTGTCATCTGATATCAAAGGTTAGGACACAATATCTCAAACTCAAACTCAATCTCAACCTCAAAACCTCGGTGTCCAACACTATGCTCTGAGAACTCATGAATCTCAACGATATACAATGACAGATATATATCACATAATTCATGCTTTATAAATTAAATCACAACTCATGTAATTCAATTAATTCAAGAATCAATAAATCATGCTCGCACGTATTTAAATCAATCATTTAAATAAATCAATCACATGCGAGAATTCAATTCATGCGGACTCGATCTACCCCGCTCACTCTAGTTTGAATCCAAGAATCTTATCGCTCTGATACCACTTAATGTGAGACCCCGTTTTTAATCTTCTAATCTCGATTAATCAAACAAAATCAATTCACGAAGACCCGCAGAAAAATCGAATAAATTTTTTTTTAAAAAGAAGGACGCGCGGGCGCGCATAGCGTCCTGTCCGGGAAGTGCAGGACGCGCGGGTGCGCATAGCCTGCTGAAACCACTCCCAAAAATACTCCAAAAGTACAAACTAACACCCGGAAAGGCTCCGACAAGATCCAACTATCAATTCTACAACAACGAGATATTCAAAATACAAAAAGAGAGTAGAACATGCAATAGTCTAAGTTCTTCCAAAATACAACAAGTCGAGTTCTATGAAGGAGTTCAAAAGACTCAACAAAACTAGAACATGTTCAATAGACTCGACCCTACAACGCGGTGTCTCACTTTTATCCTCTCATCCCGAGCTAACCCAAACGACTAGGTCCAGCTCCTGATCCTCTTGTTGCCAAGTACACATACAAACAAAGACAACGGCCCGGATAAACCGGTTAGAAATATAATTTCTGAGTAAAAGAGACATGCATACAATATCAGTTAAACATCTCATATCGAAATGTAACAATCAATAGTAACTCAAAATGGCATGGATGTATGCATGACTTCAAAACTCGGGACTATCAAATCAGATAATCGATATATAACTCGGTGCTCGGGTGGAATCCCGGGGCCAAGTCGATACAACAACACACCTACACTCCCTTTCGGGGTGGATGTCGCACAACTCAAACCCCTATACTTCAGAGCAACTATAAGAAGTATTCTGGCACTTGGAAAAACTCGAAATCCAAAGTCACTTCAATATAGCTTCCTAAATCGTCTATATTCAAAACGAATCAAATAGTCGGCTCAATATGAATACAAGTGTAAACAATTAATCAATCAAGTTCACACAAGCAAATAACATGCAGTATGTGATATTCGGGACTCGAGGATCAATTAAAACTCGAGTATTCAATCTCATTCATTTCAATGTCGTCTTTTACCTTTCGAGTCCGTCGAGGATTCAAATCTGAAAAATAACAACGAACTCAAATAAATAATCCATCGAATCACAACAATTCAAAACAAAAAAGCTCAATCAATATACCGTCTTCAACTCTCGATTCGATTCAACTCCCAAGTTCGATCCAACCCGAAACTCCAATCCAAGTCTGAAATAAAGAATATACGGATTCGGTGTCAATCCAACAACTCAAACAAACCCGGAAATTAACCGAACAAACCAACGATAATCTAAAACTCAATTTCAACGGCATAACGGCTATAACCGGTCAAACCAAAAATCTCCAATAACAACAAACAATCTCAAACCATCCATATCAACTTCTCAATCAACAAAACAATCCAAAATCAACCAAACCTCAACAAAATCCAATAACTCCATTTTCGAAAATAGGCTCCAAAATTCATATAAAATCCAAACTTCGTTCTTTTTCCAAACCGACTTCGAATACACGATTTATGCTAGCTCAAGAACAACATACTCCAAGAATATCAATTTCTGACGACCCAACAAAAATCAAAGTTTGAGGATCGTAGCAAAACTTACGTCAAAATGAAGCCCTCGTTGCAGTGATCGTGGAACTCAACTCGGAATGAAAATCTAACAGTCGGATCGTGCGAATCGGGCGGAAGAAAAGCTTGAAAAGTCGCGTCCCATGGCTTCGACTCAGTACGTATGAAAAGGAGGAAGGAGGATAGGTATGGAGTGATGGGAAAGGCAACTTGCCTTAAGATAATATATAAAATCCACATTTTGCATTTTGGTCCCTCAATTCTCCAAAGTTTGCAAAATGAACCCTGCGAATAATCAAAATGACCCTCAACCATTGAAAACCCTAATTATCTCAATTAAACTCAATTATAATAAAATCGGGGCATTACACATCTTCTTCCCCATCATTTGATGCAGCATCAGACTCACTATCACTAATCATTACATTGTGAGAACTGTCTGCAAACGGATCATGTGCCTCTGTAATATTTCCTGCAATTGCATCTGACATATTTGTTCCCCTAATCATGGGCCCTCTTGCGACATCTTGTTGTGTGGGATTCGTGAGATGATGATCTCAAGGTCGTGAATTCAAACCCCAAGATAGTGTTTCGTGTTGGACCCATCCGTGATCTTCTTTTGTGGGAACCATGATATGATGATCCCATATGCAAGTATCAATTCCAGAATACGGTTGCGTACCTGCAGTATCAATGTGGCGTGTAGAAGTTTGTGGCTGATCATTGAAATCTTTTGTGCTCAAACCTTGTGTTATCCCTGGCATAAACGACTCATGATCACAACTTCTTACGTCGTAAGATACTGGAGATGATTCAACATACAGGTAGAAGCAATGTAGTGTCGGTGAATCAAACATGAATTGTAGACTATCATCATCAGTGATATACACATGCTCTTCAATATGACGAGACATCACGTCATAAGAATATTTGTCGACAGTTTAACAGTGAATTGGGATGGGTCGATTAGTAGGAGGCGCTGCACCTCATTCATTAGTTGAGAAAATGTAATAGAACGTGGAATTTTCATGGGCCTAATTGCTGGTATGCTATATCCGACCCTCTCATTCTGGACAATGACATAACCACCTACGTAGAGTCAGTGTTCTAAAAATCCCCGCCTAGGCGCTAGGCGGCGACTCGCCACCTCGACTAATGTCTGGGCGGTGCTCTGGGCGTCGCCCGATTAATTGGCCGCCTGGGTCACCTACTGCCTAGTCGGTTTACCCATTAATAAAAATTAAAAAATTTAATTTTTTAAATTAATAAAAAAAACTTAAAAGTAGATATTTTAATTTTTGAAAGAATTTTACACAAAAACTGAACAAACATAAGATATAAAAATTATTTTCCATAGTGAAACTCATAAATATTCCAAAATTTTAATTTTTTTAGGCTAAAAAAAAACCGCCTAGTCGGCTACCACCTAGCGCTTTTTAGAACATTGCGTAGAGTAATGCACTAACAACATCCATTTCCATATTAAACAAAAAATATATGATATCAACATTCTTAAAAAAAATTATTATAACAAAAAAATTAATAAAACCGTTCATTTAAAAAAATTTAAATGATAAATTTTATCAAACCATTGATATTTATACTCGATTTTTTGTTTAATAAATTTCATATTCAATTCTTATAACAAAGATTGCTAATTATACACTTGATTATTCTATTTCTACTTCGGGAACATACGGTAATATGAAATCATGGAATATTTGATTTATCTCTAAAAGTTTAATGTGTGATGATAAATTTCATAATTTCAATTAAATATATTGTGAATAATATTTAACACAATAACTATTTTATAAATTTTTATTTTATTTTAATAAAGTAATGTCTTTTATATCAGATAACATGATTACTTAAAAAATTATTTTTAAAATTTAGAAAAAAATTATTATTGCCATAAGATAATATATTGGAATATGAAACTTAAATATAAGTTACTGGAAAAACTAAAATAATAAAATATTAAAATTTGAAAACGTAATAAATCGGTTAGAAAAGAAAATAAAATAAAAGAAAAAAGGTAACGATACTTTAATGAGTAATGTAGTTTTTCTTTCTAAATATTTAGATATTTTTATAAAAACTTTTTAACGGACTAATTTTAGGAATTAAGATAACAAAACTACTCAAAATATAATAATGAATGAAAGTGTATTATTGGTAATATATTATAAAATTTAAAGATAAAGTCTATTCAACAAAAATTAGAGTACACATATTACTCTCTATTTTATAAAATATAAATAGATTATCTAAATATTTCATAAGCAATATATCCTCTATAAATTTCTATAATAATTACAGTTAGTCTCGTCATCTTAATTATCAAAGTAATAATATAATTTATTAATATAATATTACATTCAAACTGTAAAATATAATATTTATTTTTATTATTTCAAAATATGTTGTGAATATATAATCATAGCTTCAAGTATGAATTAAATAATATAGATGACATTGCAGATGATTTCGTTACCAATAAAACAAAAAATCCAAAATGAAACTAATTAAAATTATTTATTTCTAGTTATGAAAATTGATAAATATTTTGAATAAATTACAGATAATCAATTTCACTGTAATGTTCATTAAGATTATAGTTCATTTCACAAGAAAAAGAATAACAGATTACACAAAAAAAAAAACAAATAAATCTTCATTCTTGAAAAATAAAGAAAATCAAATAAAAAAAATGCGTGACTATAATTTTAAAATAAATTAATTAATTACTATTTCGTAAAATAATTAAGGCCCCGTTTGGTTTCAAAAGCTAGGCCAAAAAAAGCACTTTTTTAAGTGCTTTTCATTTAATAAAGTGTTTGGTTGACCGAAAAAGTGCTTAAATAAGCACTTTTTAAAGTCAAAATTAAAGCTTTTTCAAAAGTCAAAAATTATAGCTTAAAAAAATGCTTTTTTAAAAAATGTATACCAAATCCAAACGGGACCTAAA
This sequence comes from Henckelia pumila, assembly GCF_033568475.1. Classification (NCBI taxonomy): domain Eukaryota; kingdom Viridiplantae; phylum Streptophyta; class Magnoliopsida; order Lamiales; family Gesneriaceae; genus Henckelia; species Henckelia pumila. The sequence continues at coordinate 153,083,368 of NC_133121.1, forward strand.
TAAAATTACAAAATAAGATTTATCAATACTTTAAGCATAAAATATATTTAAAAAAAAGAGCATAAAATACGTAAAGATAACTTTTAACAAAAATAAATTTATTTTAAATATTATATTCTACAAAATAAACCAATAATATAATTCGTAGAAAATAATAACGATAATTATCTGTTAACTATGTATGAAGACAAGATCAACTGTCGAATTAAACTATAATCTGTCAATAAAAAAATAAAAATATCAACCCAAAAAAATTTAATAAACTAAAAATTAAACATAGACACTTACTTACATTTAACAAAAACGAAGGAAGCTGGAGTAAAAATAGGAACGAAATTCGAATATATAAAGGAATGGAGAAATGAAAATAATAGAGTTGAGATATACACCCGTGAATCAATAATTCACAACCCATAATCAACCCGTGAATCAATAACCCACGACCAAATTGCGTGAATCAAGGAGCTTTTTGAATCCGGAGCAGACTGCTCAGGATTCAAAAAGTAATCTGGCCAAATTTGACCGAATTTCTCTTTCTTACTTTATTTTAAAAAAAAAATCGGCTGAACCGATAATTTTTGGTCCAGTCGATTTTATTTGAGCCGGTCGTTTATTATTATTATTTTTAATATATAAATATAAATCCTGAAGAACCTGTCCCGGATTCATCAGAGATCTGATGAATCCGGTACAGACTGTCCCAAATTGTACTAGTTTGGTCAATTTCTACATAATGCAATATTTTAACGGCAAATGATAAATAAATCCCTATCATCAAACTTATTTTTGTCCTCAGTCCCCATGTCAGCAAATATTTGTTTCCACTCTCTGACAAAGTTCTGGCATTTGTTTCAACTCTCTATTTAAGCATAAAATACGAAAATGCCCCCACTTTCTTTTGAAACCCAATAATACCCGCCACTCTTTAAAAATAAAATAAAAATTACTTATAAGGCAACGTGTAGTTTATTTCCCTCATTCTTGTTGAAATTCTCCTCAAATTTATCTATCAATCGTAAGCGACTAATCCACCGATCGCAATATTGCAGCTCTGCTTCGTATCGGATCGAAGAAAATTGCTAATCATTGTGAATTACTTCTAGAACGTGAAAATCTTTTTGAAGAACCATTATTCAAAGATTTTAAGGTACTATTTTAGGTTTTTAAAAATTTGCAGCCAATAAATTGCATTACAGTATTTGATGTAGTGTAATTGTTTTTATATATCATTTTCAATTGAACGATTCTTTGAGATTTGTTATGATTTTAGTGATTCTATTAAATTTTTGTGTCATCGTGTGAATTGTATAGATTTTTTTTATCAATCTCTGGTTTTCCCGTATATAGGTGGGAATGAATCTCATTTATTGGAATTTTGAGATAAAGTAACTGAAATTCCTTGTTGTTCTCGAATATAACGATTTAATTCCGAATCATAATGGTTTTATTGCTGCATTATGACCTAGATATTGATAATTTTTTATAATTAAAATAAAAATGGGCTGCTTGAATTTGTTATTGTGCACTGTTTTTTTTATGTCATGTGTTATACGAATGAATATATGATTTTCAATTTAGATCTTATTGTATTGAATGTAGTTTTTTTAATAGTTTGATAGTGAAATCTAGAAGTGATTCTTGTATTTTTTTTTTTTTGGTTATTACAAGTAAAAAAAATAGATTTTTGTGATTTCAATCTTTATTAGATGTAGCTTGATGGATATTTTTGTGAGTCTAAGAACAATGTGCCGAATTTGTTTGGACTCCCCAATTGAGGTTAAATTATAAAATTACCTTGAAATAATATAAAAACTCACTAATACTCATTGATTAATAAATATTTATTTAATAGTTCTTATTCTCTCTTTCCAATCAAACGTTTTTCCAATTTGTCTTCTACTTGAATCCTTCATTGACGGCTAAATCAACGACGATCAATATATTTGTGTCGATGTTTTGTGCAACAAACTGAGGCGAAAAGAGTTTAAAGCTAAGAATCGTTAGATTTTGAAAATCTTTTCGTAGAACCAAAATCGAAACAACAAGTTTAAGGTAGATTTTTTTCTGAAAAATTAAGAAATTTTTAGATGCAATTTCATCTGGATGATTGGGTTTTTTTTTTTCTTAACAATTGAGTGATTCTTTGAGTGTTTTGTATGTTGTGTTGTGGTTATGTTGAAGTTTCGTACATAGCGTGAATTATACAAATTTGATGGACATCTTTTATATTTTACATATATAAATGGATCTGTGGTTCATCTCAACCCATTGTGTATTGATTATCTAAAATTTGTAGTTATTCTCGATTATAATGATTTCATTGTCAATTTTCATCGTTTAGCACTGGATTATAAATATTATGTGGATATTCTTTGTAATATTCAAATCAGCTGCCTAAAATTTTTATCTTGTTATTATTTTTGTTGTTGTGGAATGTGTTATGTATAAAGCCTCGATCTTTATTTTTTAGTCTTATTGTATTGAATGTTATGTTTTTTATTGATTGGATTGAGAATGGAATCTATAAATGGTCGTAGGTGAAGACGGATATGAAACACAAAAAAAGTTTGAAGGTTTTTTTTCAAAATATGTTTTCATCTTGGAAATCGATTTTAAATATTATTTTTCCGCAAATATTTGAAAGTTTCTGCATTTTGGTGTTGATTTTTGGTGTTTTTTTTTTTTTTTTGTAATTCTCGATTGTGTCCCTTTGTCCCAAATTTGTAGTGTTCTAGTGTTGATCGTGCTCACTTTCTTGTTTAAATTTTATATTTGTTTCCTTTGATTAATTGTTCAAAATTGTAGAATGATTATGCAGAAGTTCGTAAATTTTGTTTTAAATGCTTGACTTCGATTTCGTTATCCACAATTGCGAGTGTTTTATTATTTAATTTGATAAAATCATACGCATTTATTTATTTGGTTGTCACAGTGGATTTTTTTACTCTTAATCCTTCAATTGTATTTTAAGGTTCATAAATTATTTTTTAGTTATTTATTTTCATGTGTTTATCTCTATTTTTATGTTTTTGTTCTTGAATTTGTTATATGATTTTTGTTTATATTGTCGGCTGCTTCATTGAAATAATTATTTATTTGAAATGATTAAATGATTATGGTAAATCCAATTTTTCTTAAACTTTATTTTGGTTCTTTAATTTTTTTGAATCTGTTTGTTAATGCATTTTGTGAGTTCATTGGAGTAGCCCGTGACACAGAAGAAATGAGGACAAATAAAAAGACGGTGAAGATGGACACTAATCGAACTTGTGTTGCTGCAAGTATGTTATCTGAAGAAATGAATATATTATCTGTTGAACATGGATCGCTGGAAAATAATTTTGAGTTATTTTTATTATATGGTTATGTTTTTTGGGTTGATGTAAGTATGACAATAATTAATTAGTAGAAAGACATGTTGTAAACTCAATGTGATTCAATCTCTTATTTAAGCTTCAGTGAAATCAATTTTTATGTGTGTTATGTATTTTTGGTACAAAAATTAAAGATAATAGTACATAATTTGTATAATTTAGCATAGTTATTCGTCTTTCTAGGTTGATAAATTGTTTTACTAAGATTGAATATGTCAACCAAGTAAAAAATTTTATGATCGAATATATATATATATATATATATATATATATATATATATATATATATAAATCTTATGATGGCATATATAAATATATATTCGAGTAATCTTACTAAGAAGAACATGTCAACCAACTAAAATAAATTAGGTTCGAATTCTTCAGAATTTGGAATAAATCAAAATTAATTTGCAACAATCTCGGAATCATCATCCAATTACTTGAGTGTTGGTCATCTTATGTTATGTATACTATTTTGGCAAATATATAAGAGAATACATCTTTTTCATTATTCAATGAGATCATGTGTAACAATATTATTCATTGCTCAATATTGTAGGACATGAGGATCACACTCTCCTAGTGAAAGTGGCTTTGAATCAAAATGTCATGTATTATCTAGGAACAATCTCAGACTTATGCAGAATATTATTTTTGATTTTAGGAACAAGAAGACATGTTCATGTTAACATGCACCAATATCCTATAATACACAGCATGACACAAGTGAAGAGGAGTTTTCAGTCCCTAGAGATTGGTAGAACCATCACTCAAGTGTTTGTCTAGTAATGTGTCTTGCTCCACTCTTGTCTAAGTTGTATGATGAAGACATTGATCATGACCCAATGAGAGCACCATTTGTGGATGTCCATTGTCACCCAATGTATACAATAGGATATATTTTCCAAAATCCAAACTATTAACTTGTTTAATATGATGTTTTCTCATCTTTGAAGACTATCATTTACTCTAATTTCACTCATCTTTCAAAACATGTGAGTGCGAGATGGAGCACAGCTAATACACATAGATGGGATAACTATTATTGAATCGAGAACAATTTGTTTCGATTGTAGGACAAATATTGTGGGTCATGAGGATCATACTCTCCTAGTTAAAGTGGCTTTGGATCAAAATGTCATGTATTATGAACAATCTCAGACTTATGCAGAATACTATTTTTGATTTGCGGAACAAGAAGACATGTCCATGTTAACATGCACCAATATCCTATAATACACTGCATGACACAAGTTGAGAGGAGTTTTCAATCCTTAGATATTGGTAGAACCATCACCCAAGTCTTTGTCTAGTAATGTGTCTTGCCCCACTCTTGTCTAAGGTGTAGGAGGAAGACATTGATCATGACCCAATGAGAGTACCATTTATGGGTGTCCATTGCCACCCAATGTATACAATAGGGGTATGTCTTCCAAAATCCAAACTCTTATCTTGTTTAATATGATGTTTTCTCATCTTTGAGGACTATCATTTACTATAATTTCACTTATCTTTCAAAACATGTGAGTGCGATATCGAGCACAACTATTACGCAGAGATGGAATAAATATTATTGAATCGAGAAAAATATGTTCCAACTTTAGGACAAAAATTGTGGGTCATGAGGATCATACTCTCCTAGTTAAAGTGACTTTGGATCAAAATGTCATGTACTATGAACAATCTCAGACTTATGCAGAATAATATTTTTTATTTGCGGAACAAGAAGACATGTCCATGTTAACATGCACCAATATCCTATAATGCATTGCATGACACAAGTGGATAGGAGTTTCAATCCCTAGAGATTGGTAGAACCATCACTCAAGTCTTTGTCTAGTAATGTGTCTTGCCCCACTCTTGTCTAAGGTGTAGGAGGAAGACATTGATCATGACCCAATGAGAGCATCATTTGTGGATGTCCATTGCCACCCAATGTATACAATAGCGGTATTTCTTCCAAAATCCAAACTCTTAATTAATATGATGTTTTCTCATCTTTGAGGACTATCATTTACTCTAATTCCACTCATCTTTAAGAACATGTGAGTGCGATATCGAGCACAACTAGTACGCAGAGATGAAATAAATATTATTGAATCGAGAACAATGTGTTTCGATTGTAGGACAAACATTGTGGGTCATGAGGATCATACTCTCCTATTTAAAGTGGCTTTGGATCAAAATGTCATGTATTAGGAACAATCTCAGACTTATGCAGAATAATATTTTTGATTTGCGGAACAAGAAGACATCTCCATGTTAACATGCATCAATATATAATACATTGCAAGACACAAGAGGAGAGGAGTTTTCAATCCCTAGATATTGGTAGAACCATCACCCAAGTGTTTGTCTAGTAATGTGTCTTGCCCCACTCTTGTCTAAGGTGTAGAAGGAAGACATTGATCATGACCCAATGAGAGCACCATTTGTGGATGTCCATTGCCACCCCATGTATACAATAGGGGTTTGTCTTCCAAAATCCAAACTCTTAACTTGTTTAATATGATTTTTTCTCATCTTTGAGGACTATCATTTACTCTAATTTCACTCATCTTTCAAAACATGTGAGTGCGAAATCGAGCACATTTAGTAAGCAGGAATGAGATAAATATTATTGAATCGAGAAAAATGTGTTCCGATTGTAGGACAAAATTTGTGAGTCATGAGGATCATAATCTCTTAGTTAAAGTGACTTTGGATCAAAATGTCATGTATTAGGAACAATCTTAGACTTATGTAGAATAATATTTTTTATTTGCGGAACAAGAAGACATGTCCATGTTAACATGCACCAATATCCTAGAATACACTTCATGACACAAGTGAAGCGGAGTTTTCAATCCCTAGAGATTGGTAGAACCATCACCCAAGTTTTTGTCTAGTAATGTGTCTTTTCCCACTCTTGTCTAAGGTGTAGGAGGAAGACATTGATCACGACCCAATGAGAGCACCATTTGTGGATGTCCATTGCCACCCAATGTATACAATATGGGTGTATTTTCCAAAATCCAAACTCTTAACTTGTTTAATATGATGTTTTCTCATCTTTGAGGACTATCATTTATTCTAATTCCACTCATCTTTCAGAAAATGTGAGTGTGAGATCGAGCACAACTAGGACGCAGTGATGAGATAAATATTATTGAATCGAGAACAATGTTTTTCGATTGTAGGACAAACATTGTGGGTTATGAGAATCACACTCTCCTAGTAGACATTGACCAATCAAAGACTTTGACTACCACCTACCCCTCATTATTAAGCTCTATCGGTACACTTCATCACATCCACTCGCTTCTTGGTTTCAGTTTGGTTAGGGTATACAGTGACAGAAAGTTGTGATCACGCACAAATAAGCCTATGTTCGATTTTGAGAGAACATCGGAGAAGGCTTGAGGGTTTGGAGGCTTGACACGCATATCCGTTCAAAACAAGAAATAGTTAAAACATGCTTTAAGGGTAATCCCTATTTTTTGTGTGTTTAATTAACTAATTCATATTAAATATTTAGACCAATCACGATCTAATTTTATGAGATTATTGTAATTACATAAAATTTTGGGCCACTAACATTTAGTGAAAACAAATTAGTTTCGAATTTTCTAAGATTAGGTATCATTTCATATTAATTTAGAACAATCTCGGATATTTGCGACTCAAATATACTAGCAATTGGAGATAAGTGACTCATTCTTTGCATAATTAAAGGTAATTTTAAACTTAAAAAACAGTTGAGTGTGATATTTTGACATCGATTACCTCAATTTGCAATACGACAAGTGTATTTGAACTCCAATATTAAAGAACATATGTGATAATGGGATCTGGCACAATACATGAGCTAGAAGAGTACAAATGTTTCTCAATTGAGCACATAACGTTCTACTTCTCAGGATAAAATTTTGGGCCACTATGATCGACGTTCCAAAGAGATATTAAATTAGTTTCAATTGTCTTGATTCGGGATAATTTCAAATATATTTGGAACAATTTCGGATATTTGCGGGATAATCAGACAGACAGTCTGGAATGTGAGATATTCATTCTTTGCAAATGCACAAACTTTGTCAAATATATGAGACGCATGCATTGTCCCTGATTTGGGATAACTTCAAATATATTTGGAATAATCTCATATTTTTTTTGGAATAAACAAATAGAAAATTGAGAATAAAATATTCAATTTTTAGGCAATATGACACACTTTTATAACTCATTTATTTGAGGCAGTATGAAACTCACTTTTTTGGTAATGTATGATTCAAATTCCTGAATTTAATCGATTCTATTGAATATGTCGATTTTTTTTTAAGTTGTAACGTGTAAAATTCTAGGATATAAAGACAGAGATCAGTTGCACAAGTGTTAATATGTAGTACTCATGGTATGTACATAAAATACAAAATGACTATCTGATTTATGATCATAAAATTGTTATAAATATATTATTATTTATATGTAAAGATAATATTTGTGCATATTTGTATCTTGTAATCTTTTCCTATAAATAGGGTGATTGAGTTCAATAATAATTGCACCTGAGTATTGACTCATATGAATTCTCTATTCTCTCATTAATTCTCTCTACTCATCTCTCTATTTCTATTATGATTTATAACACGTTATCAGCACGATGTTGTAACAAACTGAGAATGAAAATAATTCTCGTTTTATTGATGCTATTGGAATAGCACAACGTGTTGTCAATACTCAAATTTATGATAGATATTCATTGGTGCTCTAGAAGTAGCACAAAGATATATTCATTGGTGCTCTAGAAGTAGCACAATGAAAACAATTGATATATTGGTGCCCATGAAATATCATGAATATGTTGATGGCTATAAAGTAGCACAACATGATTTTATATTGAGAATTTGAAGAAATTCATGATCATGATATAATATATTGAGAATTTTGAGAGATTTCTGATTACAATTTTGATATATCGAAAGATATTCATTAATTCATGATATAATATATTGAATATTGAGATATTCAAGATTAAGATCTGACATAAGATCAAATATATTGATAATCTAAAGAGATTCCTAGTTATAATATAATATATTAAGAATCTAAATAGATTCATGATAAAGATGAGATATATGATTTCGTATATTGAAAAAGTGAAGAAATCATGATTGATATCTGATATGATATCAAATATCTATAAATATCATTGAAGAAATTGTTCTCATATCATAATATATCAATATTGAAATATTGATAAAAAGATGCAAGATTTGATAATATTCATGAAGAATATTAATATAAGATCCAAGATTTGAAAATATTCTCGAAGAATATAATTTAATGCCCTTTTGGTTGTTGAGGATCTTATGAATTGGAAAATTTAGTACAATTTCTCAATGAATATCGATATATGATCTAAAATTGTCAATATCCATAAGAAAATATTATTAAAGATATATGTGAGATATATATCAAAAAAATTGACTTGATATCGATTCAAATCATATATTTGTTTTTAATGCTCTAGAAGAAGCATAATATATTATTTGTCACTATTTTTATGAATAGTGACTTGATGTTCAATGATGAACTGCATAGGCTATTGATTGACGATTATGAATGTGCGGTAGTAAGATCGCAAAACTATCAATCGAAAAAGAAAAATAAACGTTAAACCCAATGAATTGGATCATCATCTATATTGGGCAACGACGACGATAGATTGATGGTAGCCTATGCATGATGGTATTAAGGGGTTAATATATGACTAACTTCAAGCCATTTTATTTATTTATTGAACTAATTTATTTTTGACAAATTGAGTTTTTATTTATGTTTAAACTAGATTTTGAAAAACTCTAGCATGTGTTTTGATTCACATAAATTATTTTGATGATATAAAATAAGAACTACAAATTTTGTGAATCTATTAGTAAATATATTGCATGAGATATTGATTATGCAATTTGGTGATAAATTTTATTATTTGAGAAATTTTATATTTTAAGGATATATTGGGTTGTTACATCTTTATTCCATAAAATTTTGATTATGGATTTTAAATTCCTCAATTTTGATTGTGGATATAAATTTTGAATTTTTTCAATGATTTGATTAAGCTATCATTTTTTAAATGAATGATAGAGTATTTTTATCACATGTTATTATCTTATATGTAGGAACATTAATTTAATATAAAACGATATTCGTGATAGATCGAATGTTACTTTTGAAGGTAAACGATCTACTTGATGCATACAGGTATTTGAAAAGGTACGTCCGATTTTTTATTCTTTAATTATAATATCTTATTTATAGTATTTTGTTCAAGAAAAACAATTATGAAAATTGTCTGATTAATGTTGTCCGTTCTTTTAAGAGAACGTGACAGTGCCAATGAACATAGTTGATACACTGTAGTTTAATTCTTCAAGGAAGAATATGTCATCTCGTATGAAGCGAGATGTGAATAATAAATTCGGCACAAAATATAGAGATATACGTCATAATCAAGTATTGTACTAAACGTACATCGGTATCTCGTATCACTATCGTACCCGAAGTACGTAAAAAGATTTATTGATATCTATCAAGCAAGATATAAAAGTTTGTGGAGACCATTGATGTCTATCCAAATCATATGTTTGATCGTATGTTGATTGAATGTTTGAAAGATCTATAAGATCGCTTGATTGACGATGAAAAAATATGATGTGCTTGATATTATAAAATAGTGATACACAATAATGACATATATGTATTTTTGAATCTAGTAGATATTGATTTGGTTTAAATAGTAAATTACAAATCAATATTTCTAGAAGATCTAAAGAGCTCCAAAAGTATCATTGATACAAATACTTTCAGAGTTTGGCATAATGGATTGAATTGAGCATTCAAATTATATAAATAGTTGAAAAACTATTGATAGTGCACAAAGTTGTTAATGAACAAGCCAAAAGTTTATGGATCGTTAAATATGGATGTTTTTGAATCAAAGATCCAGAAGATTTTATGAATTCTTATTGGCTTATCAAATTTGATATCACTATCATTAGCTCAAATTGGTAGATAATCCCCGTATTATCTGGAATGAATAAATAACGTGGGCCCACGAAGCGCAACATGATGTTTGCGAAAATACATATTGAGAAAATTTTCAGAATATGTAATCAAGACAAGCTTGATCAAAAAAGGATATGCATATCAATTTCATGATTATAAATACATTGGTTTAGTTGATTTATTTTGTCTCCAATCAACTATTAAACCATGAGAATAAATGCGTCATATTTGGGGATATCTGAAAGATATATTATAAATATTATGTCAAATGCTCATGTACTGAAAGTTAGTATTTGTGCAAAAAATGCACTACAATAAATCTCTTGAAGGGATTGTAAATATGTTGGAAATATATTGAATCTTATGATCAATTATCTTGAGAAATGATATTTTATGACGCGACATTCTCATTTATTATTCTTGTAAAACAATGTTTCCAACATTGAGGGGGAGGAAATAGAAGCTACAAGAATATTTGAGATCGATCCCAATGAAATATAAAGTGAACATGATGTTCAAAGTTTAAATCTCAAATACATTATTTGATCTTGTGTATAAGATCGTTTAGCTTCATTTATGTTCAAGTTGAATAATTTAAATCGTCTTTAGT